>NW_020653715.1:496702-583283 GCF_003589595.1 Hyposmocoma kahamanoa
GTGAGACTTGTAGCGATTAGTTCACGTGCTAGCTTCTCCGGGCGCTGTGCGCCTCTATTCTTTCAGTGTGACTTGAACCTTAATAGCAATTTGTATCGAAGAAAGCACGAATGATGTGCGTGTGTAAATAAATAGAGAATGGAATGTTGAGGCAGTTCGGGTACATGAATTTCTATAGAGCCAACGTGGAAGGCAATATTGGAAGAGGATTATCACGAAGAACGTTAAGTCGAGAATGTTCTTAAAAAGTCTAGAGTGCGCAGTGAGAAAAAATAGAGGTCTTGTATGAAAAGATTGATGAATGTAAGTGAATCAAAAAAGGTTTGTCAAAACCGTAAAACAACACTATTTAAATTTTTATTGAATTGATATTCAATTATTTTTTTTTGTGAAATTACTCCAATAGTTTGTTATACTTATTAATACAAAGACCGGACACTCATAATAAATTCCTTCAATCCGGCCGGATTCGAACCAACGTTTTCTAGCATACCGTGGCAGACGCTATACCAACTTAGCCACGGAACGAAGTAACGGACCTCACGAATTTTACAGTTACAGTGCCACTCAGAGATTTAAATTGCAAAGATCTGAGGGGCACTGCCACTGCGCCCGTCACCCTGAGACATAAGTCGACAAGTCCCATGTGCCTGTAATTTCAACTGTGCGTGTAGTCGTGTCTTTGTATTTGGATTTTCAACCACTTTACACACATTATTGTTCCACTGTACGAGATGCAAGATTCACACACCCGGTGTTTCTGCAGCTAAGACGTAAGAGCGCTAATATACCACGGTAAATTCTGGTAGGTAAGCCGTTCGCATCTCACACATCCAGTGGTACATCGCAAGTTGATGGCAAACACCTGGAAGGCATGACCTTGATTTCATGGAATATGATGCGGAGCTGTAGTGAAACGTCACATGCGTCAATTCAAGTCTACGACAGAGCTGGCGGAAAAATTAAAAAGCCAAAATAAGGACTCTTTGCACTCTTCGGATTTGAAACCCTTTGTTGAAATCCGAGTGCCCTTTATTTTTGCATGATGATATTTGAAAAAATTGTAAACCAACAGGAAGACCCAAAAGCTGGCTGCTACCTAACTAAACGCATTAACCCGGCCATGCTTAATGCTAAAAAAATGCTAAAGACAAAGTGTTAATTCCCCTGCCCATTTTTACCCATTTAATGTAGCCCTAGGCTTAATATTTAAGCCTTTAATATTTGCTAGACCCTTGTATCTTAAAAGGCACAAATGCTCATAACAATTATCACTGATAATTAAAATTTAAAAGAATAAATATTAATTTATTTCTCAATTTGGTTCAACATTAGTAGATCAGGTTCTCCCATTAAGCAAATGTATGCTTGTGTTGGGAAAGCCTTATTTCTATCTCAAAACTATCATGATCATAAACAGACCTAGACATTACATATATTGGCATTAATTAAATTAATTGAAACTACTAAATGCTACCGCCAACATTGTCGTGCCATGTGTTAAGCGTCCTAGTCGTAGCTAAACGTATCAAAAGTCATAACCCAAATCATTTTCCCAAAAATTTGACTTCGTATTCATTTAGTATCTGTTTGTCATTTTTATTCAAAAATTAAAAGCATAAAACTTTGAATCAGTAAGGATAATTACATGAGACTAATAAATGAAATAAATGAAAGTTTAAAGTAATAATGAAGGTCATTTTTTTATTTCATATTTTCAGAGTTCTGAAAACTAAGATATGCAATTTTCTTTATTTAATTTTCTTCGCTTCTTCGATGGCTGAATTGTTTTTTTTTTCATTGAAAAAATGATATAATTAAATTTTTTCAACATCTTGTGCGAGTATAAAAAATGAACAAAATTTCCTTAATAAAATCGTTGTTAGCTTCAACACAGTTGATAAATAACATCATTTGACAAACGGAAAGGTATTTTTATGAAGACAATTTTTATCGCGAGGCTTTTTAACGTCTCTGTTGGCACAATTATTTATTTTAATTTTAAATAAGTTTCTTTTTCCGCAAAAAACCTATTTTCACTCCTGGAAAAATAAATTTCATTTCATATTAACATAATAATAATGTGTAATAAAAATTATATTTTTATTTTTTTATAATTTTTGTCTTATTTCAAATTGTCAAATCACGTAATGGCTACGCCGGCATCGCGGATTAGTATTTCGATTATGGGAGTATGATCACGAAATAAAAATGACATACGAGTATACACACACACACACACACACACACACACACACACACACGTTAATATTTCATTTATAAGTAAATTTGTATATATTTTAAATGAAAAATATAAATTTGACACATAAAAACATTTTAAACACCGAGCGAACGGGAAAACTTCAATCCTGTAATCATTATGGGAATGTGAGTATTCATACACGTGCACACATACAAACCTCGTTGGTCTTGTATGGAGTTATATTCCTTGTTATATTGTACTATGCCCTAACATTGAGTTTTCATTTAGCTCAACATGAGATTAACTTTTTCGTTTTTGTCTTATCTGGGGTCTGGTGTCTGGTGTCTTAACTTCGTCAAGGTCATCTGCCTCTCTTTCCTGTGATCTTCACTTCTGTAATACTTAATTCAAATTCAAATTCATTTATTTCTTTTTGAAACACAGGCTTCAAAAGGTGTTACAAAAAGTTCATTATAGAACCACCGTGATCCGCCTTGCAGCATACAAAGTTTCATTTTCGGTTCATTTAGTTTGCGTGCTTGTGACGTGTTGAAATAATTCCGGATGGTGCTGTAAGTGACAATTCGAAAATATACAGAGATGAGAGAGTAAGAATTTTCAGCTTTTTAAAATGCGGTTGAGAACTGTTCGTTTTCTTCGGACCACAAACAGCCCGTATATCTTTTGAACTTTAAATACACGTTCAGTGTATGGTGCACTCCCCTAAAAAATATTCAGTATCTTAAATTGGTTGCTACATAACCATGGTTTGCGGTCAACCAAGCGTTTAAGTTGACTATTTTTGATAACCTGAATAACGCATAAGAAAACTTTAATATAAAAACTTTAATATATTAACTCCCTCCGTGGCCGAACGGTTACCATGCCGGACTGCCACGCAGAGGTCCCAGGTTCAATTCCCGGGCCGGGAGAAATACTTGTATGGCCTACATTTATTTCTCTCGTGAGTTTGGGTGTAATTTGTGGTTGTCTATGTGTGTGTCCATGGCACCCGCGACACAGGGTTTCCCTAGTGCGGGGCTATGTTGATTGTGAGCGTTATTATAAAAAAAAAAAAAAATATCTCATCTCATACATAATCTAGCTTGGCTTATATGTTGCCCAAACATCTACGCCATTTATATTCTCTTTACTTATATTATTCTTGTGCTATAGACAATGTAAATATATATGTCGGAGTACGACGTAAAGGGAACATTGAGGAAACCTTTTGCGTCACTGATTGTGTCAAAAGTTATTAGACAATTTTCCGATTCACTATTCGTTATCAAATGTGAATAATAACTTCAGTTCATTGCATTTGATTCGTTTATCCACTTACCACCGTAATTAGTTCAAAAGTACAAAAGATGAATCACGTTAAAAGATAGATATATAGATAACTCGTTTATTTGCTGAATCACAGTACATTACAAACACGCTTATGACATAGGTAGGACGGTAATCATAAAGAAAAAGGCTAGTCTAGGTATGCGGGTATGGCCTAGAGTATTATGTTGTGTCAGATATAGATTTGAGTGTACTCTGTCAGCAAAAAGAGCCTGAAGACGCTGATGATTCTGCCAGGTCCTAAGGTGAATGAAAAAGAAGTAACTCAGAATAGAGAATCAACATGGAGTTACAATGTAAGGTATGTAGTTATAATATTAACTGTATAGGTGAACAAGTTATTATATAAGCTATAAAACGTGGACAAGGTAACTAGAAAGGAAAGAAAAATGTGAAAGATGTATTAAGCAGATTTTAAACGTCACGCGGCAAATTCAGACGAACCGCCATTGATTTATTTTCAAATCACCGACACACGAAAGCCATCTTGTCAATTCGTGTTCGTTCATAAAGCCTAGATCAGTATTGCCAACTTCACTTCTTATTTTCATATGGCAACCCTGCCAATAACCATCATGTTAAAGGACCACGTCAGACAACTAATTAAATTTAACTGCCTCAATTACATCAGCGCTATCCTTTCTATGACCTTACCCAAACTGATGAGACATTTGTAAACATGGAAACCATGATCGAACTTGTTAATGCGGTTCGTAAATAGCTTAATTCGTTTCTCAAGTAATTAGAAAATAACACGTGATAACAAGATTTATCCTGCCACAATACTTTTAAAGTGATAACTGACTCCGACATACATATATATTTCTTCTATATCTAGGTTTTACTGCAAATGAGATCTAATCGACACAAACAAACGCAATAATCATAGATATGAAATAAGCGCCTAGTGTCTACACGGAATACGACAGTAATCCAGGATACCTCCAAAGCATTCCGAAGCTTTGTGCACAGCCTCTCGGCTTCATCATCAACGTTCAGAATTAGCAGCAGCACACATACATTAGACACACCAAGGTATACATACCAAGGTATGAAATGTTAATTTCAACAGGAATTACAGATTTGGCCGTATAATCACGAGTGCTAACGGCGATCATATGAAAGTAAAATGAATATTAAAACAGTGTCGCCAATATAACAATCCAATGCACTGTCGCCAACCGCACAAGTATCGCACGTAATTCAAATCGCTCATATGGCGCTAAATTACAGTAAGCAATTGATATTCAATTCATTTGTGTAAGAAAACAGTAAAACTATAAATTAATTGACTCAAACACGTATTTTATTATAACTTACCATAATTTAGCAGCTGTATCTCAACTGCCTGCGCAGTGGTCACGACGCGCGCTCGTGCAGGTTAAGTAGCTGTCGCATTTGTAAAAAACGACACAACACACTCCTACACTCTCAAAGTACACAAGTCAAGTCAAGCACAGTCACAGCTATTCCTAGTATAAGTACAAGTAATGAACAAGATTCAAATGTAACAATGTCGGTCATTTCCACTAGTCAAGTGATATTATCCACAGCGTTAGTGGATGTTATGAATCCAGTTAGCAAGCAAGTTCACACAGTCAAGGCACTACTTGACTGTGGCAATATGTCTTCCTTTATCACTGAAGGCACAAAGGATGCTCTAGGTTTGTCATCAAGGCTTCCGTACTACTGCCATAGTAGGCATAGGCAATGCATCCCTAGATAAAATCCCAGAAACTTGCGTTCCTTAATTTGGAAAAGCGCTTTGAGAGGCAACTCAACATAAAACAATTGTACACTAATTTTATGCAGGAGTACCTAGATCTAGGGCACATGTCTGAGGCCAAGGTTTCAAAATCTGACACATGCTATTTTGTCCCGCATCGTCCTGTATTTAAAGACAAGTCCGAGTCCATCAAGTTACGAGCAGTATTTGATGCCTCCTGCTCCACAACATCAGGGTTTTCAATCAATGATCTTCAAATGGTAGGCCGTAACATTCAAGATTCGCTTTTCAATATTTTAGTTAGATACAGATACCATACCTTCGTCTTGACCGGCGATATCGAGAAAATCTATCGCCAGGTCCTAGTTAATGAATTAGATCGTGACCTACAGCTAATTCTGTGGCGAAGCGATCCTTCTAGCTCACTCAAAACATACACATATTCAAAATGACTTTTATACGTAGACGATTTGATAACGGGTTGCGATACGGAGGAAGAATTAATTCATATACAATGTTCAATTACAAATGCTCTAGCTTTAGGCAACTTCAGTCTACAGAATTTTAGATCCAACTCCCAGACCGTTGTGAATCGCCATAAGATTATCGTATCATAATGTTTACATTCAGGCAAGAACTAAAATCTCGCCTACGATTATGTCATACGAGATTCGCAAGCAACTTAATCGCCTCCTCGACTGTTTACACAGAGAAATATGTAGTAAAGAGATTCTTGCTTACGAGTTTTCGACTTGTCTAAACACGATCTCGTATGACATTTTTTCAAGTTCATACGATTATCGTACAAATCGGTTCGAACCGTTTTGAGTGCGAGAATTGCCATTCGAGTTCAGTGATTACTGCCGTATGACTATGGATATATCAAAATGATGCAAAAACCATTCAAATTTGAAACTGCTGATAATATTAAGTTCATTGCACTGTATAGAAATATAATTTTGATTTATCTTTTTTTTTTAAATTTTATAACTACTGACACAAACAAAAACTGACAATTATGATAAATTTATAGGGCGAGCGAGTGCGTGAGTGAGTACGAGAGTGACTGAGTGACTGAGTGAGTGAGTGCGTGCGTGCGTGCGTGCACGCGGGAGTGCGTGCGCGCGGGCGTGCGTGCGTGCGTGAGTGAGTGAGTGAGTGGTGAGTGAGTGAGTGAGTGGTGAGTGAGTGAGTGAGTGAGTGTGTGAGTGGTTAGTGAGTGAGTGAGTTGTGAGTGAGTGGGTGAGTGAGTGAGTGAGTGAGAGAGTGGTGAGTGAGTGAGTGGTGAGTGAGTGAGTGAGTGGTGAGTGCGTGGGTGAATTAGTAAGTGAGTGAGTAGGGAGTGAGTAGGGAGTGAGTGGGGAGTTAGTGAGGAGTGTTTATTGAAAAGTACATTTACTTGAAAATTCGTGTCGGCCGTCTTGGATTTAGAAATAAATGCTATGTTCGTAATGAGCTCCCCCAAATACCTCAAAAACGATACCCAACTTGCCATTATTTGAAAAGTGCGGGCACGACTTTTCATCCTGGATTTAGAAAGGAGTGCCATATTCGTTACGAGAGCACCCTAAATACTATATTGCCCACGCTATATTCGACCACAGAGGCACTCACCGTTATTTGAATTTTTTTTTTCGCTCTCGTTCCATTAATTCTTGTCTTAGAAAAGCAGTGATAATCAAAACACCCTCGCGCACTGCACTCGTGGTAGAAACGGCTGGCACAGAAACTCGAAATACGATTTTTGCTTTCGAGTTCTGTTTACACGGAGACGTTCAATATTGAAAGGCGAGGAGATTATCGCTCACGTGGACGGTCGATAATCGCGAATGTTTAGACGAGGAAAGTTTTTTTATATTCTTTCGATAATCGCATCTTCGAGACGAGAAACTCTCTCCATATAAATGGGCCTTTAAGGCCGAGTGGTGCTCTCCCATACCCCGTGACATCGAGCGTGCGTCAAAAAGGTTCACTGAGAATTTCTCCCACATTTCACAAATTGTAATTCCTGGACATGTAATTGTACACTCACCTGTTTCAGTTGAACTCCACTGCTTCGGCGATGCTTCCCAGGCAGCTTACGCTGCTTGCGTCTACTTGAAGTCGATCGACCGTGCAGGCAACGTGTTCGCTCTGTTGCGCGAAGTCTAAAGTAGCGCCTTCAAAACCCGTACTCACCATTCCCCGTCTCGAGCTTCTAGCGGCATTGCTGGCGGCGCATCTAGCTTCCGCCGTGCGTGATGCTCTACGGCGGCCGGTCAGCCCCTGTCATTTTTGGACCGACTCTTGATAGTATTTATATTTTATACTCAATATGATTGGGCGTTAACTAACGCTATCTACAAATTCCATGTAAAATTTATAAGTATGGCCACCAGGTTTCTCGTAAAAAAATATAGGTGCTCTGTAAGTCCCTTATTTTAAACGAAACTTGTGAAATAAGGTTACTTTCCTAAAATACATAATATTCAGTCATTTTAATGGTTTCATAATTCTCGTTTGAATTAATAATGACTATCTGAAATACATCACAATTTATCTGTTATAGTTTCACCATTGCATTTTGAAAGGTTGCTTTTTTGATCAACTTCCATTTTGGACGGTTATATTATGGTTTATAAAATTAATGATATTTTGTAAATTAAGATAACTACGACGTGGATAAATAGCTGCTACACTCAATAAAATATCCTTGAAGTTTTTACTTTACATCTTAGTACTGTATAATATTTATGCAATGTTCAACCAAGTGTACTGAACAATGCTGCTCTGTGATTGGACGATATTATGGTATATAAAACTGATGATATTTACTAAATTAAGATAATTACGAGATTTATATAATTATTACAGTAATTTAATATGTATTACCTTTGTTACTTTATACCTTTATAATGCATAACATTTACTATTTATGCTCAACCAAGTGAGTCAAGAAATACTGCTCTGTGATTGGACGATATTATGGTGTATAAGATTAATGATATTTGCTTAATTAAGACAACTATGACGTTCCTATAACTGTTATAGTTCTTAAAATATGTTTCAACAACTTGTTAGGTAAAAGCTTTCATTCTCTTCAGCACTGTACCAATGTAAACGATAATTATTTTGTGATTGGTAAAAATAGTATGTATGTATGAATAAATTTCAAAGGAGGTTTTGAAGGGTATAAAAAGGATTGTAAAGCTGGAGGAGACAGAAAAACTGCCGAACCGAGAACCAGCTAAAGTTAAGTACCTACCTGCTTTGTAACTTGTTCTATTGCTACTGTCTAATTGTGTTGTGTAAATAAGGTCTCTTTGCTTGGTAGCAATAATGTAAATTATTGCTACTACGCTTTGGCATAATTTATGTACCTAAATGTGTGATTAGTCTTAGAATCCTTTATAAGTAATTGTTGTTTTGACTCGTCCATTTTAATTAATTTTATAAAAATTAAATTAATTTATTATTAAATTAATTTCCATTTTCTAGCACAGCCATAATTCTGTAATAACTAGTACGTTAAATCCATCCTTTTAAAAGTGCCATTACTTTTACTTTGTTTATCTTTTTTCTCAAATTATTTTATTACTACAACAAAATTACAAACATTATTGTTTTGTACCAACTTTATAAATTAAAACCGAGTTATGTTTTTGAAAGTACTGCTTTTAGTTTTGTTTTTAAAATTAGTTCGCAAACATTTTTTACTATGTACATCTCATTTTGTACTACCCTCTAATGGAAATAAATTTGGTTTACTAAAATTATGCTTTTCAATTTCATAGAAGTTTAACGTCTTTATAATAGAATCTAGTAATTAGTAGACACAAATATGATTTTTCTAACACGTGGTGCTGGCGTGGCTCGCCACAGACCCTTCTCGAATCAAGGTGTAGGTGGCTAATAGAGTTAGGTGCGTTAATGAACTCACTGAGTTCCGCATAGAATCCAGCTGATCTCGCTTCTCGTGGTGTGGACTCTCTGAGAGAGGCTCTACCTTATGGTGGGAAGATCACAGACAGGTCGGATCGCTGACTGACGACGAGCTAGACAATGCGTTTGTGCACCACAATTTGTGGAATTCCCCCGGATGAAACATGCAGACCCTTGTTTCAGAGCCTTGGTCTGTTGCCACTACCATCATTATATATACGAAATTTGCATCTTTGTACGAAAACACACATATTTGTTTAAGAAAGCCTGTGATGTAAATACTAGACTCAACAGAAACCCGAACAGACTTGTACTTGACACTATTCCTATGACTGCTAAATACAGTAAAAGTTGTTTAAAAATGTGTGTTGACATATATAATAAAATACCACTTGAGATTAAACTATTACACTTAAGTTTATTTAAAACAAAGCTGTACAATTGGTTAAATAAAAATAATTTCTATGACCTAAACGAAATATTTGACAGAAAATGTGATGTAAGATTTTATCTTGAAGATTATCATTCTTGACCAAATTAATTTGTAACTTGACACGTTTGTGACGTTTTTGTATTATTGAGTTGTGGTAGTCCGATCGACATTATATAACTAGACATTTGCATGCTATTTAATATATGCGAAACATGTTTGTACTGGCACTCTCCTGTAACATCTTCTGTTATACCATGTGTTAAGCAAATAAACGAATTATTATTATTATTACTATACCTAACGAGGATTGCTCAACGCGACTCCTTTCCTGATGTGTTGAAAACGCTACAGGAGGGTCACCAATTAAGGCCTAAGTCCGACGTCGCCGCCCTCAGTCCTTTCCTAGATAAACATGGCGTCATTCGAGTAGGTGGCAGGCTCAAGGCCTCCGAGTATAATTACGACAAGAAACATTCAGTACTAATAAAATTATTATTCATACAGGAACACTTGCGACAGCTACACGCCGGTCCGCAGCTCCTACTAGCATCCATTAGAGAAAGCGTCTGGCCCGCGGGCGGAACAGACCAACCTCGCCCCACCGCTCGTGCTTGTATCAAATGTAGACGCATAGGAGCACAGGCTCTAGAAAATATCATGGGGGACTTGCCTTCTCAACGTCTCACGCCAGGCTTTCCTTTCGGTACAGTCGCCGTCGATTTTGCTGGTCTTTTCATGATAGCTGATCGTCGAGGACGAGGTTGCAAGATAACCAAGGCATATTTATGCCTATTTATATGTTTCAGGACCAAGTGTGTGCACCTGGAAGCCGTGAGCGACTTGTCACAAGATGCGTTCATTCTCACTTTGCGTAGATTGATCTCTCGCAGGGGTAAACCCATGGAAGTTTACTTCAGAGTATCACAATGGCAGGAACTTCGTAGCCGCGGCGAAAATAATAGCCACTTTCATACAAGAGAATTCTGAATCGATTTCTAAATTTGCACGTGATCAAGGTATTAAATTTGTTTTCTCCCCTGCTTATGCACCTAATTTTAATGGACTAGTTGAGGCAGGTATAAAGCCAGTGAAATTTCATCTCAAACACATTCTGAGTAATTCACATCTTACATTCGAGGAATTATCTACCTTATTCAGCCAAATAGAGGCTATACTAAATAGTAGACCACTATGTCCCTTGTCATCGTCGCCTGATGGTTTTACCCTTCTTTATTGGCACTTCCTTATTGGCAGATCACTGACGTCACTGCCATCTCCGTGCTTGTAAGGGCACAATACAACTAGTTGGACCTACCAGCGTGTTGAACAAGCAAGACAGCATTTCTGGAAGCACTGGCAACTCGAGTATATAAATTCGCTCGATCGCCGTCCGCGTTGAAAATAACTGCCTACTGTGCGTATATTTCTATTTTTTATTATACAAGTTGAAACTTTTACATTCTCTTATTTATGTCACCCCCTGCAATAATAATAACCTTTAGTATAAAGTTTTTGCTTCACAATAGTTTCAAACCTCGTAAATGACAAATTTTGAATGTCAATCAGAATCTTAGTGTAGAAGCGTATACATTGCCCCTTAAATTAATTTGAGACTTTATGAAGACGACTGTCAAGAACGGCTACTTTATTTTTATTTCTCGTATCAATGTCATATCTGTCATTATTTTTCATAAAATAATTAATATTTTTTTTAACATACGTAACATTTCGTCGTCTTTACTTTGTCAAACTCGTATGTTAAAGCACAAAGTTGAAATGCAAAAAATGGATTGTAAATGCAAATTTTGCGTGCTGATTTCATATCACATTTCCTTCATATTCACACATTGGCTTATACCTATTCTTAAAGTAATGCGTCCAAATTAACGCCCTTGATAAGAAATTTAAAATAAACAGTAAAATTCCCTAACCGCACGTTTCTGCAGGACAAAGATTCTACTGATATCGGCGGCATTGCCCCAAAACAAAATACCGTATTTCATTAAATTCTGAAAGTAGCTGAAGTAAACCAATCTAGCTGTTTCGACGTCTGACAGTTTTCGTATATCATTACCACAACCATATATATAATATTTATTCATATATTATTTCATTATATCGACCAAAGATAATGTAAAGAATAAGAAATAAATAGGTAACTCATTACAATAAAATAAAACCAATATTTGTCATTGTCATTGTCATGTTATATAATAGTCATTTAAAAGTACAATAATTGAGCTGGAACTCGCACATCAAAGTCAAAGTCAAATAATCATTCATTAAGTCAATGATTCCACAGGCAAAATTTTTACATTTGCAAACGTCATTTATTAAGCTACTATACTACTACTATTTCTACTACTACTTCACTACGCTGACCTCCCCGAGAAGAACGAGTAAGAAACTCTAGGGATTGCTCTTTTCAAACAAACTTAAATGCTATAGAATAACATTTTGAATCATATTTGTGTGCAATCTAGACTCTCGTAGTCTTTCCATACATCCTTTATCTACCGCGTAGTCTACAATTTTGTAATATGACTTTTCAATTAAAATACTTTTAATGTAAATTTTCAACTTAGAAGTGGTGTGAATATATGCTCCGGAATCTTATTGTAAAAATGCATACAGTTCCCCATAAAAGAATTGTTTACCTTAGTTAAACGAAAACGTTCATGTACAGCCACATAGAATATCAACAGAGTGGAAAGCGTTAGTATCCACGGTTACACCAAATGAAACCTCGCGCACGCGTCAATTGGATACGTGCCACATCCCTTGCCCCACGTCTCTGTAGCCGGAAAACACGCTCCCCAATCTGCGGCATTTTCCAAAACGCTATGCCATATTTCTGTACCTTCAGTGCGAAACGGTTAAACTAGCTTATGTAGTAACGCTAGTTTATATAAAAAGTGGATTTTGATAACCGCTCACGCGATGCGCTCCCCCTACCGCAAAATGAGGACTATTTGATTTCGTAAATTAGAAAAGCATTCAGTTTAAATACAAGTTTTTATAACTAACAATTTTTACTCTGCATTGCTAAATAAATACCCTCCGTACTTCCAACAAAAACATCTCAAATAAAATGCAGTAATACACCGCCAATCTGCACTTGAAAAGCACTAATGAAATTTTTGGTGTACTTGGATAAATATGATAATATTCCGTTTGAGTGGTTCTAACGTTAACCATGAAATTACTCCTTAAAGTATAGTTTATAAACATTTATATTCAGGGTAAACTTAAAAAACGCTACTTACCGTATGTTTTCAATAAATAAACACCGAAATCACCAGCCCAAACAATAACACACACGATTGTCGTGACGTATTTTTGAAATTGTTTATTTTTTTTAAATGACAGACCCAGGCATTAAAAACTTAATGGTTTTCTAGAGTAGTTACCGAAATAGCAATTAATATTAGTTCTTTTACCTGTTATAACTTCGATATCTGATAAATCGGTATAAAATCATCACCGGCACCTCTAGGTGTGGTATGCGTCTACGGCTGCATGTATCGCGTGAGCGGATAACATTGTGTTTTTTTCATATTGCTACGTCGGTTGTTTTGACACTCGTGGTTCTACGAATATTGGCTGCGAACTTCGTTCCCACTAGTTCAATTGAGTAGTTCCGAAGATATCGATCGTGCAAAGAATATTTGCAAAAAAGAGGCCATTTTGTCCAAAACGGTTTTTAATATTGATTGTAATGAATATTATGATGTTTTACTACTATGATACTCATTTTTAACCGACTTCAAAAAAAGAAGGAGGTTCTGAATTCGTCTGTATAGTTTTTACTTTATTTTTTGTATGTTACGCCGTAACTCTTTTGTAACTTTTCTTTTTTAATTTGTAAACCGATTTTGATGATTCTTTTTTTCTGGTGGAAAAAAGTGTACCTCAGTATTGGTCTTATTTAAATTTGAAGAAAATATTCCACCTCTAAGGGTGGCAAACTAGGGGATGAACCCGGTTTCGCGCACTTTCCGGTAAGTGTTTTCAATAAAACTTGGCAAAGTACTCTGTACTGAGATTACGTGAAAAATGTTTAAAAATATATTTAATCAATACTCTTAAACAATTTTGCTTGAGTTCGAATAAAGTGGTACTATATTACTTTAATCTTCTCTCTCTCCCTCTTTCTTTTTTTATTTGCTTTTCACAATTAAGTTTATTAAAATCGATTTAATATAACATGATTAATTACAAGATTAAACTGTTTTCATAATTTCATTTTAATTTACTATATGACCAGAACTGTATTGCATGTATATACATATACTGCCGCGCACATGCAGCTCAATTTGCAAGCAGCCAGTCGCTGTGTAGTCGTGACATTGTTCTTTTTTATTTAATGGAGTAATCTGACAGTTGTGTACAAACAAATGTTTCAATTAATAACATTTCCTTGCGGTAACAGTTCCTCCAAGATATGCTCCCATCGCATGCTCGCAGACACAAGGCAGAGTGATGTATCTAACCTAGTACCTCTGCCTTCTGCCTTAGGCTTGCCAGGCGACCGGGAAACCCGGGATTGTCCCGGAATTTTTCGTCTTGTCCCGTGTCTAGTAATCAGACTTTACTGTCCCGAATTCCAAACATTTAAAAGTTGTTTTTACAAACTTACTAGAGTCAGTTCTTTCATAAAAGAAATCCCACGCAGTGTTGCAGCGTCGTGCAAATGAATGTCGAAATATTGGTTGCGAATGAAGTAAAATTTCTGTAGGTACTCAATGAGTATTAAAAACTCTCAAAATATGGTAGAGAACAATGTTGCGGCCATGTAATGATCGTCAAATTAGATAGATGGCCATCTGAAAAATTAATTCCAGCAATTACCGCGGGACTTCTTTTGTGAAAAGCACTCTAAATTTGCTAGCACACACGAGTACTCGTACGCGTACGGCGAGTCTGGGTGTACGTTTTTGAAAATAACGTGGATTTATATTTTCTTAAAACATTGTCGCGGCGTAATACAAATATCTATTTATTTTCATATATTTGCTATGCTACGGCCCGTCTCCCTTACCTTAGAGTACAATTGTCCCGGAAATGATAAGTCAGTATGTGGCAACCCTATTCTGCCTACAAGCCCGCGGGACAACTTAGCTAGCTGGTTAATGAATCGCCACTGAGTTATAAGACTTAACACGTTTTTCTAAAATATAGGTAGGTATAATATTATTATCTACCATGTTACACTATATCGTGAACAAACACATGAAGATTGGAGAAATAAAACAGCTTTTTATTGATAACTTACCATATGAAGAATTTTGATGTCAAACACCGTCGCGTAAACAAGTCTGCAGTCTGCGAGCATGTCATGGATAAACCTACACATTCAATGAAGTTTGACAAACTCCAGGTCCTTGCAAAAGAAGTTCGTTATCTGCCCAGGATGCTGCGAGAGGCCATTGAAATTAAAAAACATCCTAATTTCAACAGGGAAGATGGTTTCTCCGTACCACCAGTTTGGGATCCAGTATTTCCTCTCATGAAAAATCCCAAACAGACATAAGACTGCAGTACTAATTAATATGTTTTAGTTTATTCTAATTTCTGTTAATAATTAATAATAAATTAAACTTAATAAAAATTCATTCAATAAAATAATTTGTAAAACTTAATGTAGCGTAAATTGGAATGTTTTCTTTGTAAAATTAAAAATAAGGTATTTAATTAATAACTATTGTAACTATAGTGAAAAAATAGGGTGGTTTGCATCAATATTAGACATAACTGGTTGAAGACTGTACCACCTCAGTCAACCGTGACCATGGGACCTGTAAAGGGCCCGAAACGTCGGTTTGTTTGAAAAAACAAATATACGCGATTTAAATCCGGAAAAATAGTTTCATTTCCTATGTGTGTTGTCGCCGCGCTGACGTGTGATTGGTCGAGAGTAAAAATATACACGTGAGCGGGAATTATTGTCATTGGCTGTGTTGTTACCGCGCTGAAGTATGATTGGATGAGAGCAAAATACACACGGGAGCGGGATTAATGCTTATTGGATGTCAATGAAAAAAAAACCACACACTAGCTGTCTAGTCGGTTTTGGGATTTTAGAAGACGATATTCATCCGTTGAAAAAGATTAGATAAAAAAATAAGTAACAATTTGAATAGTACAAAGTTTTATAAGTTCTCTTATTGTCTAATATTGTTTAATCGATAATTTTGCTGGTAAAATTGAAATAGTAATTGTTTCGTGGTGTCAGTATCGTTCTTGATATATGCTGTAGTAATTACCAATTATGTTTAATAAAATATTTATCCACTAATAGTCTGATTCTTTCATGTGTAACAATCGCGAAAACCTAAGAACTCGATAGCTTTTTACTGTTTCAGTGAACCTTGTTATACAGAACTTTTGCCCATCTCAGCGGAGAAAGCACAAGATGTAAAACTAAAATCCTTGTTTAATTATATTGATCAAGCGGTGCAGGAGTTTTATCGCACCCTGTAGCCCGATTCCAACATACCCGGTATAGATCACGTTCTGCATGATTGTACTCTTGGGTCCTAACCTAACCTAATGAAAACTAGTTTCCGACAATTAACTAATTGTTATTAAAAGGAATTTTTTATTCTACAAAAATAAGCATTAAACTAAAAAAAAGTTTACAAAATAAACTAGTGAACACTAATTTTATTTTTATTTTTAATAAATAACTGTTAAGTAATAAATAACAAAAATTTGTATTAAAATAAACGATTATCTTGCTTTTAACTTTGCTAATTATTATTTTACTTTAAATAACCTACACGGATTGTTTTTGCAAAACTTTATTTGACAACGTCTGTGGCATAACTGTACTAGGGTAGCTGGACAAGGTCCCTCCACCTGGATGAGGAGGTCCAGAGCTTGCCTCCCGATAGGACCAATTTTGGAAATAACCTTTCCGTGTTTTGGGTAGAACGTGTCCAGGGAATTAGTTACGAGATCCGTTGTCTATTGACACTACACAACATAACACCGCACTAAAATTAATAATTAATTTCACCATATAAACTCTACTTTAACCATATCACACATTTACATTTTTTTGTGAAAAAGGATATAAACAATCCCTGTAAGCCAAAATATCTCCTATTTTTTTGCAAAATTCGCCGTCCTTTTACAAATTACTTATATACCTTTTATTCCATATATAAAGAGTATCAAATGTACTTTTTTTTTGTAAATAGGTCGGAAAAAAACAGCTTCATAATTTTTTTCACTTTAAACCATTTACACTGGAGGTACATATTTATAGATTTATCACAGAGAAATGGTTCAGGATGAAGGCATAGTACCAGTTTTCCACAAAGATTGTTTAGATGCTCCCACGTCATTTACTGGTAAATCATCAAAGGATGTGGTTATCACAAAAGCCAGCCATCGGTAAGTGGTTGTGGATAAGCTCGTCGTAACTTGTACAGTCAACAGCACGCTCAGTATTACAAAGAAGATTTAAATTCAACTCTATGCCACTTATAATACGAATGGTCGAATGTCCAAAGTGTAAAGCTGAGTGTGCGATACGAGAGTATCGAAGTCCATCCATCAAGCGGATCGGCGTGCCGCATCGATCAGTGTCGCGCGCTCACCGCACAAGAACACCGATGTACGACGAAATGTATGAAACGATTTAAAGGTGCCCTGAAATTTAGATTCAGATATTTATTCAACCAAAAACACATCACTACACAACAAAAAGACAAAACATTAGTTTATACGCGACACACACGTGCGATACTCACTCAGTTTCTCAGTTTTAGGATTCCCTGAAAATCAGCGTTACAGCCTTTTCTCGGCTGTGATGTGATATAAGCTGAGTAGATTCTTTTACATACGTATTTTACATCTATTTGTTATTCTATTTTATTTTTTGTTTTAGTTTATCTTTATCTTTCTTTTTATCTTTCTTACTGTGTATTTTTGTGTTGCGGCGTTGTAATAAATGGTTTCTATTATATTTAAAAAAAATTGGAAACATATATATAGCATAAAGCTGGTCTCCCAGAGGAATTCCATTCCTGATGGGACGAATATATTGTGGGCCTGGTGGTAAACGACACACATATTTATAACAGTTGACATGTCACTCAGAAATCGCAAAGACCTAAGGGGCACTGCCACTGAGGCAGAAAGTTGACAACTACTACGTGCTCGTAGTTTTTCTAGCACCTAAGTAATGTAAGTATTATTGCACTCCGGTTTTGAAGTACTCGTTTGAAAACCGGAACCCAGTAAAGCTCACATTACAGCTTGGCGGCAGAAACAGGTAAGCTAAGGAATTGTATTACAATGTGACAGTAAGAACGAGAATAAAAATTGTGCATACTTTAATATCGAACCCTCGATATTAAAGTGAGTAATTCAAAAAGATATATGTATGAAAAATGGTTGGTGCCACATGATGTAATTGTAATTAAAAAATTGTCTAGTTTGAATAAAAAATTATTTTTTTGAATAACGTAATTTTATTACTAAGCGTGCTAATGCGCTGTAGCCACATCAAGATGGCGTCGTGGTGTTTGTGAAGAACCTGTTTTATGCGATTCCATCGCTCGTTATCGTAGAGGAAATAAAGTGCTATGTAACTACCATAGAGCAGAAAGTCATCCAATTCCGTAAATGGTTGATAATTTATCACCAATAAACGATAGCTGTCACTCAATACCAGGGGTTCGATTTTTTAAATTCTACAGATAGAATTCTCGTACATCACACAAAAAATTTCTTATTTCTAAGAAAACTCATATCATTCGAATCCATTTCCGTCATCAACGTATTAAACGCCACAAAAGTGGGTCTTTTCAAGTGAAAAAACCAAAAGGCGACAGGTGACAGGACGAACAAATCGAGCGCCTGCTGTTAATCGACACACCTGTCCATAGCAATTGCAATGCCATTCAAGCTTTAAATCGCAAAGATCTGAGGGACACTGCCACTGCACCTGTCACCCTGAGACGTTAGTTGACAAGTCCACGTGCCTATAATTTCACCAGCACCCTACTTGTCAAAACCGAAACACGGTAATGCTCATATTACTGCTTGGCGGCAGAAATGGTGACGGCGATGAGAGCCCAGTGAGAGGATAACGATTGCTTCTCAATTGAGAGGCCAACTGTTCGAATCCTAGCTACTTTAATTTCTGTGATAAAACCTGCATGTCGAAAACGGTTCTCAACTCCTGGAAAACTTGTAAAGTCGCACACATATTTGGCCAGCTAAACGGACTACATCGAAGCCTAGCATCATCGTGAGAGTAGATGACCCTTCTTCTTCGTATCAGCTTTATTCACATTAAAATTTGGTATAGGTCTCCTTCAATTTTGTTCGGCGGGTGCCCGGTCACCAAAGTCGAGGTAGACGACCCCAATCTATCAATGTTTAAAGGATGGGACAGGAGTACAGAAAAAACAATTTGGAAGTTCAAGCAAATATTGTTGTAGGTTTTTCGCTTGTTTATTCTTTGAAATTTATACTATATTAAAGGCCCATTTAGATGGAGAGAGTTTCTTGTCTCGAAGGTACGATTATCGAAAGGATATAAAAAATTTTCCTCGTGTAACATTCGCGATTTTCGACCGTCCACGTGAGCGATAATCGCCTCACCTTTGAATATTGAATGTCTCCGTGTAAACAGAACGTGAAAGCAAAAATCGTATTTCGAGTTTTTATGCCAGCCAGTCGCTATCAATGCAATGCGCGAGGGTGTTTTTTGGGTTAAGAAATTGTATAAAATTTAAAAAAAGTATATATATATATATTTTCATCAGTTCCAAATTGGAATGATTTTAGCGTCATTTTGGTATTTCCATAATCAATAACGCAGTAATCACTCAACTCGAATGGCAATTCTCGCACTCAAAACGAGTCGAACCGATATGTACGTTTATCTTATGAACTTGAAAAAATGTCATACGAGATCGAGTTTAGACAAGTCGAAAACTCGTAAGCAAGAATCTCCTTACTACATATTTCTCTGTAAACAGTCGAGGAGGCGATTAAGCAGCTTGCGAATCTCGTATGACATAATCGTAAGCGAGATTTTAGTTCTTGCCTGAATGTAAACATTATGATACGATAATCTTATAGCGATTATTGCTTGCGATAATCGCGTACGATTTTTCGTCACGAGTCGTGCGATAAACTCTCTCCATCTAAACGGGTCTTAACACGTTGTGATGCCTGTAGTAACCACATGCGACTTTACTGTACCATAGCGTTAGGTGCCACACACCACCCAATAGCATCCGTCGGAAACAATTACTATTAAATAAGTAACACGCGACGAAATTAAAATGCAATGTCAAGTATGAAGCTTCGTTCGCATCGTGCATTTTTAAATTTGCTTCAGTATTACTATTTTGACGGTAATTGTTTCTTCGGACGGAGAACGCGAGTACACCCACAGGAGCAAGCGTCAAAACGACAAGCGAGATGCTAAGGTCGTAACTGTCACTGTCGTTACAGACGAATTTTTATATAGATGCTTAGGAAATAGGTACCAATACTTTTAGTGTC
Organism: Hyposmocoma kahamanoa; assembly: GCF_003589595.1. Taxonomy (NCBI): domain Eukaryota; kingdom Metazoa; phylum Arthropoda; class Insecta; order Lepidoptera; family Cosmopterigidae; genus Hyposmocoma; species Hyposmocoma kahamanoa. The sequence continues at coordinate 516,869 of NW_020653715.1, forward strand.
AATTATTTACCTCATTCAAAAAGGAAGGACTACGATATTTATTGAAATAAATATAAATTATTTTATTGTATATCATGATGGTTTTATTATTATATTTTTCATGAGCATACTCCACTATTTTGAGAAATTCTTTACATCTGCTGACTCGAACTCTAGCTCAGTTGGTAAGAGTAGTAACCACGGTGATGCAATAAATACTGGTTCGTGCCCAGCCAGATCGAAGGGATTGTTGTTTGTGATTATTCTATTTCTGCATCAATAATAATACCAGTCTACGATATAGATTTTAAGAAATTTAATACGCCATTTTTTGCTTAGTTTGCAACTTGATTCAATTTTCTTTTATGTCAAAAGAGTAGCCATCAAAAATCCTAAAACCCAAGTGGCAACGGAAGTTTGTTAGGGCCGCACCGGTCATGTTATATGGGTAAATACGTAGCGTTTGCCACCTATTGCCACCGTGCCGGTCATTTTGACCCCCACGCCCCTAATCGGTGGCTCAGATGTCGATGGCGAATGTGTTAATCAAGTACCAAACACATGCATGTGTTGCATTGTATATTAGTAACCACTACATTGTGATAAAAACCTCTTCAATGTTTTTTTTAACCGTTGAACTACCTCTGGCGACTCCAATGATAATTCTGACAAGCAACGATGCAGCAGTAAAATGCACAGGATAATTGTGTAAAGGACGGAATTGTAAATTCGGATAGTTGTACGGAAAAGTGAAATTTAAAATCGCATAAAAAGTCTTTTAGATTTGTTTTGTAATTGTTCCTTCTAATGCAAACTAACTGTTTTAAAACGATCCATACTTTATTTTTGAGCACCTTCTCTCCCATATTTCATTGATAATCAATTGTATCCGTAATGTTGATGTGCAGACAGCAATTCTTACTCCTCGTTCGTCTCGCACCTCGAGAAGCAATCACTGGCGAACCTCTTTATCGTATTTTCAATTCGAAAGCTCCATTTACAGCTTTTAGCTGACGTGAAATGACCCAATGAGGTTGTTTCGGAAAAGGTTTTTGAAAAATTTAAAGGGGATTATTTACATCCCAAAAAGGAAAGTTGCTCGGTCATTGATTGCAAAGGACTGCTGCTATTTTATTCATATATTTTTGCCACATTTTCAAACATCATTATAATAGTATGGATGTAATATATATGGAAGTCAAACATAATAGACACTTATGAACTTACGGTATCAAGTCACTTTACTATGCACAGTTTGCACCGTAGGGATTGGATGAGGAGGTTTTTAGGAAGCGAAGATTTTGCAGTTGATTCTGGTCTGGGTACATAATGCCTAGGAGTGATTCCATTGCTCTGATACTCTGCTCTGGTGGTGGTTGAACATTCATTATTACTTACATAGTCCGATAAAGTGTGATATTGGATATTGTAGGTAGTATGGATGGAAGACTCAAACATGCACTCACATACACTAACACATAAGTTAATTAATTTTTAGTCTGTAAATTTTAAATTTTTATTGAATTCGAATCGAGATCGACGAAATTTTTTCTGAGTGTTCGATCTTTGTATTAATTATTATAACGAACTAATTTCAGTCTGTAAAGTTAATGTAGTAAGTTAAATTTCTGGTACTTGTAATACCAGTTTAGAAATTAAAATATTTTCTTTCATAACGTTTAAGTAATATAAGAGCAATTCATATTATAGAGGAGCGGTGTTTCCTGATACAAGCCCTATCAAGCCTAAAAACATGAACTATGTCATGTAAAATGAACAAATAGAAACTTTTTTATGACAAGCATTATTACATAGTAGTTGAAGTAAATTTCAACTGTATTTTCAAACTATGAAAAGTTATTTATTTTCGCAAACCTCGAATAAGCTAATTCATGAAAACCAACGCGAATATTTGCTTTGCATTTGACTTGCATTCGCGCTGAGCCGGGGAGACTATTTGAACTGGAATTTACCGGAATTTTCTAGAATTTTCAAGATCTATCCGCCTTCTTGTCGTTGCGAAACGATTTTTCGGAATTCTCGAAGATAGTTTTCAAATATTGAGTCTTAACACAAATAGTTATTTGTAAGAAGCAATAAGATTTATGTTCAACAACCTTTTAGCATAATTTTAGTAATAAATAATAAAGTTTGTACCAAAATGGAATATTTCGTAAATTAAGAAACGCCTTTTAAACGAATTTTATTCGCATATTCTTTGATCACTCGATAAAATGTATCGCTTGTTAATTAAAAAAATACATAATTTACACGAATTTTGAGTAATTTAACAGTCATCGTAAACATTTAAAACATAACAACTTACTATAATAAAGTACTTAAAAAATATATATGACAGTATCGGTTTCCGGCTTCTACTTTGTTTGGGATAACTATTTTAAAGTAATATGTTATGAAATAAACCCAGTTTATAATCTATCTTAAGCCCTAATTTTATCTAAACATCCAAACTTATTCAATATAATATATATGTAAACAACTTACACTTGAAATGGTCAAGTCAATTGTACTAATTCAAAAGGGAGGAGAAGCTGTGTGGGTTGCAATATAGATATTTTTGTTTATAGATATTTTCGTTTACACATCACAAATAAAAACGTTCTAAAGGATCTAAACGGATTACTCTCATCGAATTTTCTCATCCAACCGTACAGAAGCTGATGATAACCTTTTGAATAAAGTAATTATTTCAATACAGTTTTAAACCTCGTAAATGTTGAGTATGAACAAGTATCTTATAATAGATGCGTAAACATTGTTCCTTATGAATTTCTGACTTATATATTTGAAATATTACTTAAAAGGGATGGGGTTCTATAAGAATAAACTCATTTTAAATCCCTTGTAAAAGCCAGCTGTCGTCAACTCTCCCTAATAAAAACCTTCGTAAAAACTGAACCTTCATAAAATTCGCATGTTAAATGATTTACTATATCCTTACAATGTCATAAAATTGTGCAAAAGAAGCTAAAAATATGATGTCAAATTATCAATCTCTTTTTGAAATAAAAAGAGTTGTTGAAAGTAGCTAGCTTACAATTGGTTCTTTTTTAAAGAGGCCTTAATACGCAACAAGTAATCTTTAAACAAAATCAAACGTATTTAAAGTAAAAATGAACATAATCCGCGTTGTTGCAGTATTAAATTACTGTAGGTCCGTTTCAACGATCACTACAGACGCCGCAGTGGCTTCAATTGGATCAGTGTTGCAAGCGAATAGAAAAATACTATCGATAAACCAATCGATACTATGACAACGTCGAAAACTATTACTGTCGACGAACAATATCGACACAGGGTTGTTAGTACACTATACAAATCAATCAATATTATCGATACAGTGACATTCGAAATAAACTATCGGTAATTAAACAAATTACATGTTGTCGTGGACAAATAACACAACCAGGACCAGTAAACCAATAGCCTTACTAAAAATTGTAGTTTATCAAGCAACCAACATTATCAAAGCATTCCTTTTTATGTCCTAATAACTACGTCGTCTTTCATATCACAAAACTCTCTTATCACACAGTCTCTATTTCAGTCTCTAAAAATTACACCACACCAATACATTCACCCCACTTTCAAACGTCTGTCATAACCAACATTCACTACCATACATCAGGCGTGGGGCCAACATGAAAACAGCCAAATGCATTTTTTGCTGTGTTCTGATTACCTACAACTCAGAACTCTACTCACTTCCGGTTTTCAGTCCAATATTTATTATATTCAGTTCAATAGTCTAATAAAAGTACAATATTAGTTTTTATATTAGACAACATCACACGCTGCTCTGATCCCAGAGCAACTGTGAACTAACTAACTAAAACACGTGTGTTATGGAAATTGGAAACAACAACAGTACCACAAACACTCATTGACTTGACCGGGGATCGAACCCGGGACCTCAGAGATGACAACACGATGAAATCCGGTGTGCAAGGCCCTCGACCACGGAGGTTTGTTCCGTAAGCTTAGCATGTTAAGTATTCCAATGATATTACTGATCAAATTAGAGGCTACGATTCTCTTTGCCATTGAAATAGTTAAATAAACCCTTTATGCAATTATCGATAACCATACAACCCTACGGCTGCTCGGCCAGATCGATCCGAGAGTCGGTGGTTTCCAACACTACTTTATACAGATTACTGACAATCGATCACGTCGACAGCGTAAAGAGAGAGATAATCGTTTTAGAGAGAACGATAGTGGTCTGCGGAAGGAAAGACATTTGTACCGAAATCTGTCTTTAGGATTTTTTAGTTGAGTCTTTCTCCATAAATCCAAGAGACGTTTCGTTTAATGACAGTATCTGCTCATCAGGCTTGGTATGACCGCACAGACAAACGATATGTCTTCTTCAAAATGTAAATTCACGCCCAAAAATTACTTCACGCAAATCTACAGATACGAGAGATGGGTTTACTGTGAGAGTATTCATAGTTTAATGGCAGACAGCATTTTGCTTTGGGTTTACGCCGCCGATATTAATAGAATCTTAGAGCAATTCACAAAGTGGGCCTCCGAGTGTCTCTGGAAAATAAGTTTAAAGAAATTAATATTCACAACAGAGTGCATTTACGAAAGTGTAATTTATGTTAACAACAATACTTTCAATAATACATACGTATTATATTAAGTTCCATATAGTTATTAAAACGCGGAAAACAAAAACTTGCTGTTCATATCAGACGTCTCCACAAATTTATCTAGGGAACAATGTGTATGCCTCTATAATAAGACCTCGGTTGATATTCAAAATTAGTATTGAAACAAAACTATACACTGAAGGTTACTATTATAACGTTTCTGCGTACTTGAATGATAAAATCCATGGCATGTTCTTTCAGGTTGCTTCTATATTTGAAATAAATATTGAAAACGATAAATGTAAACAAATGTATGTGTAAATTTACAACGTGCAATCTCTAGAGTTTCTCGCTCTTCTCAGGGGAATCTGCCTTACGGATGAGAACTTGTGTTTAATCAATAGACGATTTTAAGTGTAATTTGCATGCCTGTTAAATGATACCCTAACCTCAGTACAGAGTACAAAAAACCGACCTCAAAAATTATTTATCTCCTAGTTTACCACCCTTAGAAGTCGAATATTTTCTTCAAATTTAAATGGGACCACTTCTGAGGTATTCTCTAGTTATGACGTAATATACATACAAAAAAACATACGGTCGAATTGAGAACCCCTCCTTTTTTGAAGTCGGTTAAAAATAAATTTGAATTTCAACTTGAAATCGAGCATAACCTTCGAACACACTAATATTATAAGCGCCGTAGTTATTACGTAAGATAAAGTTTCCGTCGCACACTTGCTGTAATAATTTGCCGTATGTAGTTCTTAAATTTTTTTTTACTTTTAACGTATCAATACCTCCAACGAACACTACGTCAATATTATTTTTTGATCAGATTCTGTTATTTTTATAAGCAACCATATTTATTTACTAATATCATGCGCCCAGAATTTTGTGGAAAAAAAAGAAACAAAAAACAAAATTAATTAAGTTGGCATGTTCATTGGAGGTATCGGTGTAACCGCATGTGACTTTATTGTACCAAGAATAAAAGACACGTTTGTTAATGTTAGTGCGAAGAAAAGAATAGAAAATATTTTTGAATTTTTGTAGTATGTAATTTGCTGTAAAATGAAGTAATCCATGTTAATCACTTACTAATAAGAAAGAGGTATATGCGTGTTTAGGACGTGACGTTTGTTTGTTATATTGACTTTACATTATGTACAATGTGTGTCTTATCTAAATTTGATACTCCTTGTAGTTCCAGTTCCACGTCTTGTTGACGCTGTTGTCGCAAACGACTGGCTTCAGTGGAGAATGAATCTGAAATATATAAATATTGTTGTATTCGAAATAATATTGCGAATGTTATCTAATAGAGTCGAGTTTCTTTGTTTCAAAGTTAATATGAATAAAAAATTTAGCATTTAAAACCAAATGGACTTAGCTATCGTTATTTTCCCATAGAATCCATAAACTTAAAAGTGAAACAGTGACCGACTTTTGCACTTTCAAATGTTACCAGTAAGAGCTAACGTGAGAGATTGTTTAGATTAATAAAATACAATAAATAATAATTAATTGTTTGCTCTTGCCATATACTTAATTGTAAGTTAAATTACAATTGTAAATTAGTCTAAATTCTTAGAGGTATTACTACCAAGCATTCATAAATATAATAAATACTTGGCGCCAAAGGGATTCAAATCACACATCTCTAATTTAACAAATATAAATAACATAAAGTATAGAACATAAAGAGTATGTCATGGGGGATCGTAATTGTAGTGAGTCGTCATTACAAAGTACCTGAGGGCCTACAGGCTCGCTACAAGGCGGTTGCAAGCGCAGAGGCTCGTATTCATCCGACATGCCGCTATCCGGCGACGGAAGAATGTTTATGTAGCCCTGCGGCTGGGCACGGGTCTTGTGCACGCAGTAGTCGCCCGTGAAAGGATTCTGGTACGCCACTACCGTCCTGTTGAAAATTGATAATAAATAGAGGTTAAGGGAAGACGTTATTACATTACAAGATTAAGGATAATTTTTTTATGATACAAATGACGGGACGAACACGTCGTGCGCCTAAGCGACACGCCTATCTATAGCATTTGCAAGGCTACCTATCAGTAGTCCGAAATGACGTTTTCCAGAAATTTGTTTCGTTTGCTCGAATTTTCATAACCTCGAAAGTAATTAACTAACTAACTGCCTCCGTGGCCAACGGTTACCATGCCGGACTGCCATGCAGGTCACAGGTTCGATTCCCGGGCCGGGAGAAATATTTGTACGGCCTACATTTATTTGTCTCGTGAGTTTGGGTGTAATTTGTAATTGTCTATTTGTGTGTCCATGGCACCCGCGACACAGGGTTTCCCTAATGCGGGGCTATGTCGAGTGTGTGCGTTAAAAAAAAAATTTTTTGAGAGGAAAATGTTTTTTCTTTTAAACCTAATTTAATCTAACCTAACCGAACCTAATTGTGTCTTTGCGATAAACATCTAACATATCCCGAAAGAACAGCGATTTCGTTATTATTCTGTTTTCGGTGTAATGAAAAATCGAACAGACGTTATTTCGGAAAAAGAAAATTCGATTTGTGATAGGTCACCCATTTGCAATGTCACTCAGAGCTTTTAATCGCAAAAATCTTATAGGCGCTGCCACTGCGCCCGTCACCTTGAGACATAAGTTGATAAGTCCCACGCGCCTGTAATTTCACCAGCACCCTTACCCTCCAAAACCGAAACGCAGTAATAGTCACATTGTTGCTTGGTGGCAGAAATAGGTAACCTGAAAGTTACTTTCCTAGGCGAACTCTTTCACAAGGAGCTCTACTGCTACTACAAATTTATTAACTATGAAACAATAACATTAATGTTAAATAGTCTTAAATTAGGATTTCCCTGTTCTATTGATACCATAACAACGAAATTAACTCATGAAATACTAAACGCTCATGCAATGTAATTTAAAAAAGTCCTTGTTAATTGCCGAGAATCATAGCCTTGAACACCTCATCTAGAGCTAGCAGAGCTAACCACTGGGCCACTGCGGTCGTAATAAAAGTAACGAGCAGCGAACTAAACAAGAACATGTTATCTGTTTCCAGAACTATCAAGTTAGTTCTCCGCAAAATTTTCGCGTAGCGAAGCAAGTGCTACGCTCGCTCCGTAGCGACGTAGCGTTTACGGCGTAACAACAACGTAGCATTGTCATTATTATGATAACTTCGAAAATGTAATTATTAATACAAATAGGAAATGAAACTATTTTTCCGGATTTAAATCGCGTCTATTTGTTTTTTCAAACAAACGACGTTTCGGGCCCTTTACAGGTCCCATGGAAAAATAGTTTCATTTCCCGTGTGTAACAATCGCGAAAACCTAAGAACTCGATATTAATACAAAGATCGAATACTCAGAGAAAATTCCTTCGATCCGGCCGGATTCGAAAATTTAGTTTTTAATGTGTAATATTAAGCCGCTACCAGATGGATTGCATGCACTCGATATATTATACAACTAACCTGACTGTATACTGTTGATGACACTGCTTGTGAGCAGTTTTTGCCGCGCGTTTAGCTCAGGTGCTCCGTGTATTTGTTGATTCCGAAATGGTAGCACAGATGTTATTTTTAGCTTATCATTGTATTCAGAACATTTATGATTCTAAATGCTGACTTTACATTGTATTAAGGAAATAAACGTGTCACTACCGAAATCCTCCATTTTAATTTGTCAACAAACTGTCGTCTTGAGACGCCTTATCTTCTTTGAAGGTGATTTCACATTAAAAAATATTTTAAGAATTGTGCAAATGTGAATAAATCCGTGTAATAAAGTTTTACAAATTGTGTTTTCGTTCATCAAGTAATCGTTACCTTTTGCTGTTACTGAATAAAATCAAGTTTCATATATAAAGAAGTCATATATCCTCTTACTACTGTCAATTGCAGACCATAAAAAAATGTTCGCATCGACTGCAGCTAACATTCGTAGTTAAAATTTCGATTGCACGCATTTAAAGTCTGCACGATCACGACTGCACACATGCAGTCTATCTGTCAGCTCTAGAGACGAAAGTAGATTATTTTGTTAATAATCAAAAAGTATGTCCAAGTCCAAATTTTCATTATCAGACTAGTTTTGTCAAGACCGTTAGTCAGCCGGCTATACACAAGTTGACGTCAAAAAAGGTGCCCATAGACAACTATGAACCTAGTGTACTCATAATATCGTGACGTTTATTTAAAGGGCAAGTACATATCGCACCCTTAATAATAAAGCGAGGAAATAAAAAAGTACAATTTTGTGGGAAAAAAATGTAATACATCGTTTTTCATATCAAATATAATTTTGTTATATTTGGTAAATAGTATGACGAGATTTTTACATTTTTAAATTTATTTTGTTAATTTACTTACTAAATCACTTAATTCTTACTCATTTACTTAATTTTCCCAAAAATTACTTTTCGCACTAAGCCTCTTTATCCTTGAGGATGCTATATTGAGTTTCTCACATTATACTCTAAAGTGTGAATGAAAGTTACCTCAATTCCTCAGCAGTTTCTCCTTCTTTCTTGTGCGAAAACACTACTTTTGTAGGCCTTAATAGAATACGCGTCTAAAAAACAACATTATAAAATCAAACACACAGAATCGACACTACAATTCCATTCCATTTAGCACGAATGGACGTAACTTGTGACGGTATATTTACATAATTGGATTCAGAATTTAATATTATATGTTGTAATATAAATAGAACGGCGACCACGTCAAAGCAAACGTAGTGTGGACGGACGACCTGAGAAAGGGGGGTCGCTTGTGGTTGGATGCGGTCGACAGAAGACCGGAAGAGTTGGCGTGCCCAAGGGAGGCTTGTAACTATTTTACCGGCACTGCCACTGTGCCGGTAATTTTAAAGATGATTTTTTGTTGAAATCGTAAATTACGCCCATTAGTGCTATAAGAGACAAATTGTATGTGAGTACCTGCAAACTTCGCAACAGCCTATATACGCAGAACACGCTATACCCGCACATGAACATTATTAGAAGGTACTGGAACAAAAATATTTTTTAAGCAAATATATATAACTTTCTTTATTTAAAATGAGTCCGTTAATAGTTTTTTCTATCATTTAATAAAAAATTTAATATTTTTTTATGATACCGGTGTATATTGGTAAGCGACTCAATAGTTGCAGTGCCACTTAAAGCTTGAAACCACAAAAATCTGAGGGATACTGCCATTGCGCCCGTCACACAGAAACATAGGTTGACAATTTCCATGTGTCCGTAGTTTCACCAGTACCCTTCAAAACCAGAACGCAGTAATGCTCGCATTACTGCTTGGCATCTAAAATAGATAATGTAACAAGCTTTACAGCAGCAAGCTTTACAGACAAAGTGTGCAAACGTAGCAACGTTTGCACACTTTGTCTATGTATTTGAATAAAGAGCTTGCAGAACCAAGTCATGTTGAGAGAATAGGTAATATCTCCTATTCAACAATAAAAAATGTATTTGTTTTTAAGGTTGGGTCAACCATGCCACGTGTAAAATTGGAACGACCTTCGGAGGTAGGTCGGTACGGAGGTGGGAAGGTAATGCTTTAGACAGGTGGAGACCCGTCTCAAGTCCTACCTACATACAACAATTAATGTTGAGAAGCTATCACATTCTTTACAATGTAAGATTCTGTTTGTGTTCATGTATTTGTTCTGTGCATTAATATATTCTTAATATTGTGAATATTTATATTATTATTATTATTACTCTCCTTCACTATTTTCTTAGCTAACTACATTTACGGAAATATTATTTATTTAGTACTTAAATTTGTGATTCAGGGGGTTTAATGATGCTAGTGATACTGCTGGTATGGGTCGGCGTGTTGTTTATTTTTATTCGTCCTATCTCGGGATATCGTAAAAAATAATCTTGTTGTAATGTCAATCATTACTCCCAATATATACATTTAGTGTTATGCGTTTTACCCTCATGACTTTTTTTTTTTTTTTTTTTTTTTTTTTTTTTTTTTTTTTTTTTTTTTATGACATTAAGTAACGGGACGAACAAGTCGTGTGCCTGATGGTAAGCTACACGCCTGCCCATAACAGTTGCAGTGCCACCAAGAGCTTTAAATTACAAAGATCTTGGGGGCACTGCCACTGCGCCCGTCACCCTGAGACATAAGTTGACAAGTCTCATGTGCCTGTAATTTCACCAGCACCCTTACCCTTCACAACCGGAACACAGTAATGTGACCATTACTGCTTGGCGGCAGAAATAGGTAAGGTGGCAGTACTTCCCTGGACGAGCTCTTTCACAAGGAGCTCTACTGCTACTATCTATACTATACTATATGACGGACTAAAACAGAGTAACTGCGAGTGTTTTGTATGCGCGTAATCCTCAGATGCTGAGTCATAGACCCTTTTGACATGCCTTTTTACTTTGTTCCTCATTATTATTATATTTAAAGCAATTTTATATTACTTTTTTATTCATTTAAGTTACAATCTCCGTAATTATTTTTTCTTCACTAAATTTAAATACATCCTTGGTTATAAAGAAAATAATAAACATTTCTGAGAAGGACTTTAAAACTTACTGCGTTTTAAACCTAGGCCCTACACGTGTTCTGTCCAAAATAGGTCATCGAAAGTTTTCACTTACCAAAATGACTAACAACACAATATCAACTACATATATAGCAGACATATTTCCACAATCACATTAAAAAAAAAAACACAGTTAAACAATTTGTTCGAGGAGAAATGAAGGGAAATTGTTCAAATACCAAACACTGTTGTTATGAATTCCGTCTCCAGATTCAAATTTTTGTACAAACACGTTCATTGGTCGAATTTAGAAAACAACTCCAAAAAATATCTGGAATGATTGGATGAAAATTGCAACTGTCGGAAGGCGGTTGGAGGAAATATCTTGCAGGACTTCAGTGAACCAATAGGAGTGAGTTGCAGATAGAAGATGAATCTGCTACAAAACTGCTAGGTCGAGTTCATCAAAGAGTATAAAACACAGACAGGACAATTTCCCACATGGCAGCCAGGGCATAATCCTTTTGTACGATATTTTAAAAGAAAATATCCATTTGTCATGAAAACATACTACTTATAGTAATTTTATATTATTTATTAGTAGAAGCTCTTTGTGACAGAGTTCGTCCAGGTAAGTACTGCCATCGTACCTATTTCTACAGCCAAGCAATAATGTGAGCATTACTGCTTTCAAGGGTAAGAGGTTGCTGGTGAAATTACAGGCACATTGAACTAGTTAGCTTGTATCTCAGAGTGACAGAAATAGTGGCAAAGTCCGTTAGATTCTTGTGATACTGTTATGGACAGGCGTATCGCTTAGCACCAGGCGCACGACATGTTCGTCCCGTCACTCGGTATCATAAAAAAGAAGTATGAATTATAGAAAAAAGATAACACAATTAGAACAAAACCTATTTAAGTTTTTTACATTAAAATGAAAAAAAAAGTAATATTAACAAATTTAATAATGAAAGTAATGTTATGTATGACTAATACAGAATTTTTACTATATTAGTTATCATACATAATATTTTCGTTGTTTTAAGTCGTGCCTATCTTGAAAGCCCTACTTTACTTCGATCTGCTACTATCTTTTCGTATGGCGGTAAATAAATCTTCTCAGTAATTATATAATAACTTCCTAAGTACGATATAATTAGAAGTTAAAGAAGAAATAAAAAAAAGCACAACATATCTTACTTTTTTTCTAGTTAGGAGTCATACAGTTTAAAGCCTTGCAAATGTAAAAAAAGTATAAAAAATATCTATCAGATAGGTCCTGGCAGTCGTTCCCACAAGGACTCAACTCCTAGACATGTATCAGTAGTAATGATGTTTCTCACACATAAATAAAATTCGGTTCAAATAGTCACCATTCGAGGGAAAATCTTAACACCGCGATGCAGAAATTAAGTAAAAAGGATCAATGCCGTCTAGCGAATTTCTAAAGAACTATCTGACAAACAAAGCGGATTAGTAAACTCTTTGGTATAAATTGGGTTTGCTACATAAGTAAATTAGTTAATTAATTTAAAATGTGTATCGCGTTTGCATTGCTGCTAAAAGTGGCCGTGTGTAACAGCTCTTACAAGCACTTGCTTACTAGCGTCGATAATAGAGCAAAAAAGTAGACACAGGAACTAACCTTTATTACAGGGTTTGTACTGCACTCGTTGCATTGATCGCGACGAGTAATAGGTAGACAGATGGTAACTTTCTTGGCTAACACAAAACTGGATTTGTCCCCTAATCTGCCACCCTTAGAATACTATCTTTAAATATAAATGAGATCTCTGCTGAAGTAACCCCTTTCCAAAAAAAAGGAATTATCGAAATCGGTTCACAAATATCGGAGTAATTGCATAACCTACACTCACTAAAAACAGCCTAATGGAGATTCAATTGAAAATTCAAATATTTAACTACGTTTTTAGCTTCGAACTGTGCTATTTAATATGTACCAATTCCTTCATCTGGCAAATTGATTTATTCTATGGTAATCTCAGTAGCAATGGCGCCAGCTGTGTCGCGCCGTCTGGCTGCCTCCTACGACCTATATTATATTATATCATTAAAGCCCCACACAATTCATACAAAAAATAAGCGGCATATGGGTCTTGCCGCATTGGTTTTGTATTGTAAATTCATTGGTGAAGACCCTCTTAATACATACAAACAGTACTTTACATAAGGGTCTTGTTGTACTCGACAGACCGTAGATTGCTTTGTAAAGTCTCTTTGATTCCTAACAAGTAGTATGCATTCGTGAGACTTAAGCATTGGAAAATATTTATAGAAAAATATTTTTGTTTCATGAGGTCACTTGTTTTCTTAGTAAATCAGGTCCTAATCTCTAATCTTAAGCACATAATCGTTAGGATAAGAAATTGATGGTTTTATCGTAGACCGGCGAAAGAATTTTGTAGGAATGTTAAAATGCAAAACGGTGACAACAATTATCCGCAGGGCTAAAAACGCCGCATTGGCAGAATTCACATTTCAAATCGCAAAAAGGTCACTTAACTGACATTCATATTATGAATTGCTATCAATTTATACAACGCAATTCATTTATTTGACATTGTTCTATAGAAATGCGTAAAAGGGTGCAGAACATAGGAATTTCTTTTATGTCAAACAGCAGAATCTTAAGAAGTTATTCGAGAGCAACATTTTACAATTCATTACTATTCGAATAATTGAACTTTCATTCGAATTTCCGGACTCCGAAATTAGCGGGCTTTATGGGTTAAATAAAAGTTTGTGTCATAAACCATATAAGAATTTGAGCCTTATCCGAGAGGTGGAAAAAGTATAACTACCAAGATAAGTGTAAGAATCATCACTACAATACATTCATGTAATTTCTATTTATGATTTAACTGTTTTGTATAAAGTACCTATTAAGTGCATTGAGTTTTTAAGCATCTGGGTTTATTGAAGCCAGGGTAGGTATACCACAAAATGCAACAAGTCCATATCTCCAAATGCGTGAGAGCTGTGACAGTGGCCTTCAACAATGAACATTTCAAGTGAAAGTACACCAATTTTCCACGATCATAATGTAATAAAGGGTAATATTAAGTCAGTCTTAAGTAACCAATGGTAATCATCTAATTTTTTCAAATATATAATAGACACACTTGGCCACAATCTCACCTGATATTAATTATTCACTGTAGCCTTGAATAGCCCCAAATGGTTGCAATGGTTTTTGTATTAAACGTGGGGCGCACTATTAAGTTTAGTTTGAGGATAAATGGTCAGAAGTGAATTTATTGTTTCTCAAAATATTCTCCGTTAGCGTTAATGCACTTTTTCATACGAATGAACCAATTTTGAAAACATTTATGCCACTCCTCCGTGACAATCTCTGAAACATATTTTTCATACTCTTCGACAGCCTCTTCAGGTGATGAAAATCGTTGACCGCGTAACTGGTTCTTAATTTTTGGAAAAAAAGTCACAAGGTGTCAGGTCGGGACTATACGCGGGATGGCTCATAAGGTCAACGTTGTTCACCTTCAAAAATTCATTTGATAGTCTGGCCGTGTGAGCACTGGCATTATCGTGGTGCAAGATGATACGGCGTTTGTGAACCTCCGGCAAACAAATGGTCGTGTACCAATCATTATTCACGGTACAACGATTCTCCAAAGCAACAGTAGCCACGTGTTCAGTTTTATTAAGAAGCAATCATCCGCTTAGAGGCACTTTGCACCCGCGCCACTTTGGTTGGTTTCGGCTCATCTCGAAAGAACCATACGCTCGATTGCTGCTTTGTTTTGGGATCGTAACTGTAAATCCATGTCCAAGAGACGCGATCCGTTTTTTGAGCCTCAGTCAAATTGTGTGGGATCCACCGAGAGCACAACTTTTTCGCACCCAAATGTTGTATGGTATTGATTGTATTTGACTCATGCCTATAGATGCCCGAATCTTATGGTATGTCATATGCCTGTCTGTTTCGACTATACGGCGCACAGCATCGATGTTTTTGTTGTTCACAGCAGTGGACGGGCGACCATCACGAAAGTCGTCACTGAGATTCACACGACCGCGTTTGAATTCTGTAAACCAGCTATAAATAAGCGTCTAGCATGGTGCTTCCTCGTCAAAAGCGGTTTGAAACCGAGCGAAGCTCCGCTGAGCTGTTAAATTACACTTAAAGCCGTAGAAAATGACGCCACAATGTAAAAACAAGTGATAGTCAGATGAAACTAACTGTATTCTACAGCCAAAAAGTTCCCTTTCAAATGCTGTAATTACTTTTTAAATATTGTTTATGTAAGTGATCAGTTCCGGAAACTTGCAGTGCGCCCTATGTAACACTTATTTCTTCAGATTCTACCAAAAGTTTAGTATGCCGAAGGTGTAAGGAAGTAATAAGAATAAGGCAGACCTACAAAATTTGAAAACAGCACATCTATAATAGGAAAAGATACCATTTACTTATTGCTAAAATGGTTTGTATCTACATACCCAAGCAATTTTGCATTTCTCTATTATTAGTGTCATTTATTTCTATGTGCGTTTAGATAATTCCTTTTCAAACACTTATGTTGAAATAAAACCAATTTTAAGGTCAAACTACTTATATTTAACAATTAAAAAATAACATTTTTTTACAGATAATTTGATTATTTATGTGGAGATCAATCATGACTCATTTGTGCGGCATCATCATGTGCTCAAATCCCATCTTGAAACACTTCACCAAACCGAACCCGCGTCCAGATTGCCCAACAACCCCATGTCAGTTTCGGACAGAGAGCTTCCGAGGAGGTTCTTCAATCACTGGCATTAGCATTTATGTCGGCAGCATTTTTTTCAAAAATTTGCTTTTGTAGATGTTGATATAGTTACTGAAACGAATGTTCATTGATTACAACCTTCATGTTACTTTTACTATTAAATATTTCTGTGTGGTACTTACAACCGACCATTGCTTTGGTGTCTTACTGGTGCCCGATCCCTAAGCATTTATCAAGTTTGCCATTACTTGTCAAAGGCGCAGACAATCTGCTCTAGCTCGCGTCGTACTATTATCATAACACCGAGCCCTAGCTAGGTTGTGGTTGCGCTCCATGTCAAGCAGAATGGTCCACAGACAATCAGTTACTCTTGAACATCTCTTCATATACAAAAATATGAAGTTAATTGTTAGAATGACAGCATATCGCTTTGAAATAAATGAAAAGAGCTTCAATTATATCACTTACTTGTTTTATTTTCACGAAGTAATTGATGTGATGATTATAACAACACAACACTTTGTAAACTGATCCAATCAAGTCTTCGTGAATCATAAGTGGAAGCTTTATTGTTGATCACAAAAACACATTTTAAACATTATAAAACCACTTCAAATTAATTAAGAACATTATTTGAGATTGTTTGTTGTTGACAACTTCTAACTTATTGCCAGCCGAAACATTGAAAATTTATGAAATTCTTGGTTTCTTGGTAATTTAATCTTTTTATATAGTTGTTTTATCAATGAACATACTTAATTACACTAAAGTCTCGTAATAAACCATTTATGAATATTAAAAAATATAAAATAAAACAATCCGTAAAGTTACGGTTTTGCTTTTTATTGATGTAGCAATTATAACGCCTATGCAGAATCTGCTGGTGAATTGAATTGGATATAATTCATCGGAAGTTTTGCGATTTAAACCTCTGAGGAGCGCTGCAACTGTCATGGATAGGCGTGTCGCTCATCGGCAGACACAAGACTTGTTCATCCCGTCGCTTGATGTCGTACTTAAATAATTGTAACTTTTTATGAAAAAAGACCTCAAAAGCAAACGAATTTACACTTTTTTTGCCAAGTTTTATTGACATTGGTTACCGGAAAGTGCGCAAAACCGGATTCATACCCTAGTTTGCCACCTTTAGATGTAAAATACTTTCTTTAAATTTAAATGGGACCAATACTGAGGTACTCGAGTTCCAACAAAAAAAGGATCATCAAAATCCGTTCACAAATAATGGAGTTATCGCGTAACATATACACATAAAAAAGTACAGCCGAATTGAACTTCCTGCTTTTTTCGAAGTTGGCTAAAAAAAGAAATAATATGCATAAACAATGCTCCGAAAAACAAAGGCCATAATTTTACTGTGCACAGAATTATTGGCGTGGCGATACATCATTCCAGAATTCTCTATCTAGAATGTGTCACTTTTACAATTATTTAGCGACTCGGAACGACCAGCTTGATATTGTTGCTGCAAGCTTCGCTGTACACAGAAAAAGTATAATAATCGGTCTTCCGTAAACAGAACGTACTCATGAATAAGTACGTCCGAAGACCCAACAAACTGCAATGGGAAAAGCGCTAAATGCCAAATGTACATTACAATGTACGCGGTTCAATGCACAACGGGAACAGCCAACAGTTCCGGTACCAATCTGAACAATAGGAGGGCGCTGTACGCACCCTGGATAGCTGATCCAAGGCACTAGCCTTTTGAGAACTGGATGAAGTCCCTGCAAACGTGCTGATCTAGGATCACGACCTGACTGAGATGGTCCCTGTGCGGGCTTACTTTGCACAGGTTATAGTGCCCTTTTTGTATACCCTAAGGGTCCGTAGAAAGTTTTTAAAACTAAAACTCCATGTAAAACAATTCATCCAGGATAGTACTGCCACCTTACTTATGTCAGTCCCATATACATACTAAATAAAGGCAGCCATTCATTCGTCTATATGGCTTCGTTAACACTTTCACGTAAAAGAATATGAAGTTGAGTTATTATAATTTTCTAAATGCATGTGTACATTGTGAGTTCTACAACATTAGCTATTTCTTTTAGGGTGCTGGTGAAATTACAGGCACATGGGACTTGGCAACGGGTGCAGTAGTAGTGCCTGTTCTCTATGATTTAAAGCTCTGAATGACACTGCAACTGTTATGAGTAGGGGTGTCGCTTACCAGCAGGCGCAACACTTGTTCTTCCCGTCACTTGGAATCATAAAAAAGACTGATGATGACTATGGTGTCTTTCTTCCCAGTTAGCTAAATGTATTTTTACCAAAAAGTCAAGGGTACATGCCGCTACATAGATTCGAACCGTAGACCTCTCAATTGAAAAATGAACCGTTCTCCAGTACAACCTCCAATCAAAGTATACCGTTATTTAAACCAGATTGTTGTAAAACAAAGCTCTGCCATTGTACTGGTGGTCCCAATGCTTGCTAAAAAGAAATTATTCAATTTCCATATTACAACATTAAGTAAGTCTAAAGTCGTCAAAAGGTTTGTCCTCAATGGCGGATGGAGGCTAAGTAAAACAAAGGAGGATCGCGAATATAATACCTCTTTGTATTTCACGTCAAGGAAGGAAGACAGGAGGGTAGGATCCTCCCTCTATTCTAAATAGTAACTCGAAATGGAATGCTCATAAATAATAATCATAATTTCCAACACAACCGTACCAATTCCCTAGGGTCATTCTCTGTACTATGATACCCAGAACAATCAGACCAATTAAGGAAAGTTCATTTCCCAAATTGATCCTACCGGGAATCGAACCCGGGACCTCCTCATCCATCGTCTACAGTGCAAACCGTTGGACCAGCGGGGTAACCACCGAGTATGTCTTTTCTTTTTTTTTATTAGTATTTACGTTCTTGCTAAATAATAAGTAGATATCTATTTATGAGGGCTTATGTTTTTGTTAATTATTTATTTATTTATGTAATAAGTACATGCACTTAATCCTTATATTTATTTATTTATCATTAAAAATACCAACATTGTAGGACAATATCACAAATAATAGTCGAGAACAGCTTGAATGGTGGATTATTATTATTTATCTAGGTTAAGATTTTATTAAGAAGAGAACTGTACTCAGCAGTGACACTTAAAGATTTGCTACAAAACAGCCTGTACATGCACCCAGCCGAACCGGTTCCGCTTCACCAAAACGCGTACCAGTATAGATTGCTATGCTGGTACGCGTACACTTACTATACGTATACTTATAGATATACTTACGGTTTTACTACCATGATATTCAATTACTTAATGTGGAATTACTCCACAAGTTTGTTATAATTATTAATACAAAGATCGAACATAAAAAAAATTCCTTCTGTGTATGTTTTGCCAATCCAGGGCAACCGCTCTACCAACTGAGCCACAGATCGAGTCAGTAATTTCTCTATGCGTTTGTCACAAATTTTTGTTTTTTGGTTTTTAAAGGTTTTTTGCCGCAGCGTGGGATAAATCTATGAAATATTATTAATATTTTTTTTTATGTTTGTCGCGTCTTTGTTCTGATATCATTAATAAAGCACCGAAAGGCACTCGATCTGATGTTTTTATACAAAATTATTCATGGCGTTATAGACGCACTTGACGTCCTGGAATGTCTGTACCTATCCGTCACTCGGCCCGGTAGCCGCCTAGACAGACGTAAAAGTTTCACTTCCTACTTGTAAAACTTATCTTGGTCAACACTGTTCACGGTATCGCATATACTCTTCCACAATGCTCTCAATTAAAAATTAATTATTCGTTACAAAATATCTCAAAATAGTATATGCAAATTATTAATTCATTTCTTTTATGCACTTTTTTTAACGAAATATGATTTTTTTAAATATTATGTAGGCAGAAAACAAGCTACGGCACGCCTGATGGAAAGCGGTCACCGTCGCCTATAAACGCCTGCAACACCAGGCAGGGGCGTTACGAGTGCGTTGCCAACCCTATAGGACCCTTTTCAAACCCCTTTTAAATGACTCCTTGCTGTATTCCTGCGGGAAAACCCCGACAGGGAGTGAACTCATTCATTCCACAAACTAATTGTACGTGAGAAGAAGCTACTCTGAAAATGTACAGTACGAGTCAACTCGGTCCCAGAGTGTTCCAAAGGTTATCGTCTTCAGATCAAGTAAGGTATATTCTTCTCGTATCGTAACGTCAGTCAGCTTATTTTAGAATGGTATCCAGTTTTGTGAACTGAATAAAAAAATATCATTCATTCAATTGCGATTAAACTTTCTTGAGTTGTTACGCCCACGCCTAATATACTGATCTTTAATTAATTTAGGTACAATATATTCAACCTGGAAGCAGATATGCAAGTATAATGGAATTTATTGTGTCTTGGGTACAGTTAATTACATTTTAATATAATGTTAATTAGGATTTCTAAATTCCAAATATTCTTTATTACTAATAGTAGTTTAAAAGTATATCCTTGTAGTAATTTAATGTCATTTAGTAGATTATCAAAAATCTTGATGCAATTATTCGTATATTTTTATGGCAACTAGTTTGGTATAATTGATTCATAATGTTGAGAGTGAGTCTTGACAAATACATGAACGTCTCTAACATATATGCTGGCGAGAGGAAGCATATAGAGCTTTTTTCAACAAGGGGTCGCATTATTTTTTTAGAGTTTCATGGAAATCCAATGACACTGTAGTAATACGATAACTTTGATCTAATGCTGAAACCAGGACATTCTACAGACTACCCGTGACTTTATTGACTTTTTAAAGAACCCAGTTTTGTATCTTGGGTATTTTTTACTTCACTTAAGTGTTACTTAGTTAATTTATAAAGCATTATTAATAAAAATCAATCACCACTAACATTCAATTACAAACTTTTATAACAAAGATTAATTCAAATAAATAAGTTTTAATGTAATTTTCCATCTTGATTTATAAAGAACAGTTATGACAATACAGTACGCTACTGGAAAGGAATTAAGTAAAATATTTTTATTTGAAATAGTAGACGGGGACAGGTCATAAGCCCGTCAATAACACAGAGCATATCAACTAAAAACTGTGGTAAACGCATTCGGATCAACTACTTTAAATTTTTATTGAATTGATATTTAATTAGTTTTTATGTGAAATTACTCCACTAGTTTGTTAAAATTATTAATACAAAGATCGAAGCCGTGGTAGCCTAATGGTTTGACCTACTGCCTCTCAAGCGGAAGGTCGTAGGTTTGAGTCCGGGCTCGCACCTCTGAGTTTCTCGGAATTTATGTGCGAAATTTTATTTGAAATTTATCATGAGCTTTTCCTTGAAGGAAAACGTCGTTATGAAACCTGCACGTTGAAGCTTCACAACCCTCGGAAAACGTGTGAAGTCCCCAACCCGCATTGGGCCAGCGCGCTGGCGCGTGGCGGACTATGGCCTAAGCCCTCGTCTGAAAGGAGACCCGTGCTCAGCACTGGGACATGTAAATGGGTTGATGATGATGATGACAAAGACCGAACACTCAGAAAAATCCCTTCGATGCGACCGGATTCGAACCGACGTCTTCTAGCATACCGTGGCAGACACTATACCAAACAGAGCGAACCAGCTGACATCACGAATTTTTCTATGTGTTTGTTGTCGTATCTTTGTATTTGTTGTTTTCCGACGACATTATAACCGTCGCGACATCTATGAGAAATCTTAAGTACCTTTACAGCTACCAGACCTGGCTAGAGTTGTATTTAAATTTTTATTGAATTGATATTCAATTATTTTTTATGTGAAACTACTCCCCCAGTTTGTTATAATTTATTAATACAAAGATCGAACACTCAGAAAATATTCCTTCGATACACTATTTTACTTAATAATTATATCAATACCTGTAGATACATATGTATACTTCACGCGCTTTTACCATCGGGGTAGACAGAAAGTACAGCCTTGTCACGAATTGCGAATTTATTCAAATCGAGTAAATGTCAGTTATAAACACGCAAAATAGGCGCTTTGTCGTCGAGTTGCGGATACCAGCCCGTTGCACCAAGTACCAAGTACCAAGTATGTCAGTTATAAAAGTTATTACAGTTGACATGAAAACAATGTAAAGATGAGGTGGTCCCGGGTTCGATTCATGAAAAGACCGATTAGGAAAGTGAAATTTTCTAAATTGCTTTTGGGCTGAGTGTTCATTATTTTGATACCCAATGTAAGGAAAATTCCATAATTGGTGTGTTTTTGTGGCATATTACATTACACCGTCACATTATTTTAATCAAAGGAATGAACAGAAAGAGATTGGCACTCCAGTCGGTATGTTCTCCATGTTCTCACCAGTTTTCCTTACAACAACAAACGTAATATTAAATGATAACAAGAAACTTTTCATTAAAACAATAAACTTGTCGGAAGACTTTATGGATGTTACTCTCTGATAACACAACGGAAATTAAATTTTGGTTTAGTATTACCTAGAAATATACATCGCTCGCAAAACAGATAGCCGATGGAAGTCAAAGATATATAAATAATGCCTATTCACTCTCGCCTTGAAATACCCAAGTTATAGCATTCAAGCAATAAGTCTGCAGTCAGAGAATTGAATGTATCAGATTTAATAGACTTGTAAAACGATAAATTATACAACCCAGTTTTAAGCATCAACAAAGCCCCTATAGAAAGAACCTTTTACTTTATTAATTCACCATGATCCACTTTCCCCACCGCCCGCGGCGCGGTCCGGAGCCAAGAGCAGGTTCTACAAGCCTTTGATTTATTACCTTTGTCAATCCGACTATTAGAGATAAATTGTTTATGATATTTGAGGATCATGCATCTTACTGTAGCGGCCCTCCGTTCTGAAATACAATGACGCAAATCGTGTCACGGCGGTTAAAATATCGAGTGGGAGGCATCTCTTCATCCTACCAGGATCTCGAGTGAGCCCTTGTTTAAATTGTGTTCTTGACATTGAAAGTTTGTATGATTGAGCAATTTAATTTCTATTTTGTCGTGGTCTTTATTACTAAACGACATGTTGAAATTTCTTCGTGACATCTGTCACCAGCTTTGTCCAAAACTTCGTTTTGTCGTCAGTTGTTCCTGAGCGATGAACAATATCTGTCAATAATTTTTTAAATCTTTTCTTAACTTTTCGTCCTCTGTTATTATGTGCACAGTTCAGGAATAGAGTTTCCTACCTGCGAGTATATTTTCGAGCACATACAACCCGCATATCATAAGCATCCCCTGAACGAACTCGTTCCATCGTAGACATTAGCTTTGCTCTAAGGTAGTGATCGAGAGCAAGTCCAGTGATTTAAAAAAAGTTACTGGCATATTTGGAATTTCTAATTTTTAAACGCAATATACAAATGACTTAAATTAGAAATTGGGAAGACAACAATCTCGCTTATCTGTGGAAATAACAACCTTGAACCATAAGCGAATGGTCACGGAGACTAGTTACAGGCAACGACTATGATATGAGGTTGTTATTGACGAGACCAGAGTTCAAAATTGAATAATTACTTATTTTTTTAATCTTGATACTTTGATATACAGGAATCTTATTATAGAAACGCATACGTTGCGAAATGCCTGAATGCCATTGGTAAATACTGATATCACCAGCAGCTGACCAAGTTTTTGAAGTCTAGCTCATTCATTTGTGAAAACTTGCTGAAGTCAAGATTTTCATTTTATCATTTTACATTTTCAAACATTTCTATTGATTCAGCTACTATACGTAGAAAAAAAAAACAATAAAAACCTTCTAAAAGAATTGTCACATTTATATAAATAACATACCAATAAATTGCTTCATAGCAATAAAGTATTGTCATTGCTGTAGCAAATCTACATCACTACATTGTCGCTATTGTTGTATAATTGTACATTTAGAATTTAGTTTCAAATCCTTAAATTGAGCACTTAGGTTTCCATTGTTTTATCAACGGAGCCGCTTGTTCGTTGTACTAAGCTGGGTCCCTTTTGTGGTGACATTCCGAGTACTACAAGCCGAATGGTGCTAATTATTTCGAAGTCCCCAAAGTAACTGTGAATCATGAAAGAGAATTTGAAGTCGACGTCGAAGTAAAACAGGAAGACCGAAAGTAGGAAATGGAATCATAACTGCTCACGCGATGCGCTCCTTCTACCGCAAAATGCAACGGCTATTTGGTTTCGCAAATCAGAAAAGGATTCAGTTCAAATGCAAGTTTTTATAAATAAAAATTATTATTCTGCATTGCTTAATAAATACCCTCCGTACTGCCAACAAAAACATCTCAAATAAAATGCAGTAATACACCGCAAATCCTGCACTTAAAAAGCACTAATGAAATTTTTGGTGTACTTGGATAAATATGATAATATTCCGATTGAGTGGTTCTAACGTTTACCATGAAATTACTCCTTAAAGTATAGTTTATAAACATATATATTCAGGGTAAACTTAAAAAACGCTACTTATGGTATGTTTTCAATAAATAAACACCGAAATCACCAGCCCAAACAATAACACACAAGATTATCGTGACGTATTTTTGAAGTTGTTTATTTTTTTAAATGACAGATCCAGACATTAAAAACTTTATTGTTTGCTTGAGTAGTTACCGAAATAGCAATTAGTATTAATTATTTTACCTGTTATAACTTCGATATCCGATAAATCGGCATAAAATCATCACCGGTACCTCTAGGTGTGGTATGCGTCTACGGCTGCATGTATCGCGTGAGCGGCTAGAGCACCTCAACATACCACAACTCAAACACTGCAATTAAAACAACTCACTCAACGAAAATCCGCGAGACGCAAATCAGTGTTACCACTGCTACACACAATATTTTGTGGCCCTGAAGTTTGTGGGGAAAATTTAATTATGTACGCCATTAATGATGGTGATGTATAGACATCAATGGATCCACGTAAGAAATAGATACCAGACAGTTTCAGAATGTTTTTTATGATATGAAGTAACGGGACTAATGAATCGTGTTCCTGGCAACAGTTGCAGTACCACTCAAAACTATAAATCGCAAAGACCTGAGCGACAAGTTCACAAGTTCCATTTTCCTGTAATTTCAATAGCACTTCACCCTTAAAACCGGAATGCACTAATGCTCACATTCCCTGGTCAAATTCTTTAACAAATACTTTACTAAATAATTTAGTAGCAGAAAAGATTAGTGAAGTGTACTACTAACTGACTGAGGGGCAAAAATGATTGTCTTTCGGTTTTATACACGTACAGAGTATACGGTGGTGAGCTCATGGGCACCCATGAGCTCCATCAGCTCATTCCGCCCCCTTGTATCATCGGGCACCCAGACGTACGGCGGGATATCATCCCTACTTGGTCGATACTCCCTTCAGGCATGCTAAGTGTTTTTCGTCATCATTTATAATACGCACTGCCCAAGAATGGAATACACAACCCGAGAAGATCTTTTAGATGCGACTGAATGGCATCTTCTGGGCCAACCTGGTCCATCGTTGACGCTATCTTTGCTCCAGCTGGCTTTTGACCACTACCTAGAGTGGTCAAAAGCCAGTCCATTTACTTTAAGAAAAATACCGTTAGTCTTATTTCGATATAGTTCCAGTAAAAGCCTGTACGTCATTCTTGAAAATAGTTTTTTTATCTACAAATAGTGTGTTCCATCGATACGATAAGAAAAAGATCTACAAAAAAGGTCTATAAATCACATAAAACTTTTACAACACAATAACATTCACGGCGTTCTCTAATTGACTGAGTCAGTCTTTGGACACTTCATTTTCCGGTTGAAATAATTTACGAACCGAATAGATCTTTCTAAATTGGCTTAAATAGCTCCACATTAACTCTTTGGTACGAGAACGATATCCAGTCGAACGATTCTTTTAAAATACCGTATAGTTCATAACCATCCCGATCCCTATTCATTCATTCATTTATTGTAGTCCTGTAGCACCCACTACCGGTTATAAGCTTCTTTCCCTCCTGCTAAACTTACCGACCCTGTTGTCTGGTCCAGGTTTTAGGTTATCGTCCCCGAGTGTCACTAAATGATTCGTCCGATATTCGACGTGTTTAAGGTTTTATTGGGCAGTATGATACCAAGCAATGCATGCCCCATGGAGGCCATAGCCCTTTGTGCAACTTTAGTGCACAATTACCTTAGTAAGCGCCCATGAGTCGGCATCATTTGTTATTACTGGTAAGACACACTGGTTGAATGAAACAGGTCTTCAGACATTGGGATATCTTTCCCGATTGAAGGACATCTTCTAACTTTCCGATACTTCTAGCTATCCAGCCGAGTTTGATTCTCCTTGTTCTCTATATAATAATTGATATTCTTAGATGATGGAATTGTTTAATTTGAAACAATTCTGTCTTGGTACGCTTTCACTACTAGTGACATTTCCCAAGGTCACAAAAGAACTTAGCGTAGTGATGAGTTAGCGCCGGAGTTAGCTCGGCTTGAAGTTCTCGACCGCTCAATTGATGTTAACATGTTCGCGAGGCAAACTTAATGGATCATTATGGCAGTGACGAATCACTTTCGTTTATTTTCAGTATTGTATAGTCTAGCCCTTAAAGCTGAGCTTGGCTTTGACAGGTTGTTGAAAAATTCACCAAATGGCGAGTAAGATATGAAAACAACTACAAAGTAGCAGGGATTGTGTAGTTCAGAGAATAATGTACCACGGGTGTCTTTTGTGTTCATTTAATTTTGAAATATTACACTGGCTTCACCTGTGAAAGACAACATCGTGAATAAACCAAGATGACAACCCTCTGTGCAGAGCGTGCATGGAGGGGAAGGAAACGTCTGCGAATATCCTATTACAGTGCTCCGACGTGGCCAACAGGGCGAAGTACCTTGGAGTGCGAGGCCGCTCCCCGAAGTCTTTGGCAAACCGAGGAGGTTGCTGAGATTCCTAGAGGAGCTTGAGTGGCACAAGCAGGACCATGCACCCAACACACGTAAAATAGGCGCCTTGACGTCGAGTTGCGGACACCAGCCCGTTACACCAAGTACCAAGCCAAGATGACCGGAAAAGTTGCATTTTTCGAAAAATAAAGACGCCCAACTTGCATTCTTAGAGAAAACCCGTACCTTGCAGTGGAACCTATATAGATTGCTAATAAACGTCAAACTATTGATCCTACTACAGGTACACCAGTCTACACAATGCAATAAAACAAACTATTGGTTGTCTCTCTTTTGTTGTCAAATATTTGAACTTTGTGTAAATGATGTTACCATTACAATAGGTGAGAAAATATCTTATGGCATTAAGTCCACTATTTGAATCTTACCGAATCGTAAAAAAAAAGATTAAACAAATAAATAAATAAATTTGAAAACATTGACAATAAAGAACTTTATTTATTTACATTAACATAACAATTTAGTCTTACATAATATCATCGTCATTGTTACATATATTTTGTATGTAAATAGTTAAGAGTGTCAACCTAAGCTGGTTAACTGTTTTGGTGAAATAACGTGTCTGGACTAGCTCCTCTAATTTTAAATAGGTACATATATTTATAGTTACCACTGAACAGTAAGTCTAATATAACTTAAATTTAAAACTGTAATCCTATAGTCATGATGCTCGCATGTTATTTAAAATAGTCCCATTCGAAGTTTAGAAATGCTCAATTTAGAAACGTATTTCTACATAGATTCCGATTTAAGGTGTCCGCACACTTATTCTAACTCGCCAAAAGAGCCGAAAGAATAGAATTTTAGAATTCGTTGTATTCGAAATTCAAATTCAAATTCAAAATAATCTTTATTTCATAGGTAAGCATTATTACACTTGAAATCGTCACAATGGTTAAACTCTACCGCTCATTCGTAAGGCAGATTCCCTTCAGAAGAATGAGCAAGGAACTCTAGGGGTTGCTCTTTGTAAATAACATTTACAATTTATTTTTTTATTTGAAACATCAGAGATCGAGACTACCTCCATGAGCTAAACGGGTTACTACCACGGATTTTTGTCATCCAAATACGCAGAAGTTGTATAATAACCTTTAATATAAAGTTTTTGTTTCACTATAGTTTTAAACCTCGTGAAAGGCAAATTTTGTATATCAACCGGAATCTTGTTATAGAAGCGTATACATTGCCCCTTAAATGATTTTTTGACTTTGTGTAGACGACTATCAAGATAAGCTAGTTTATTTTTATTCCTCGTATTAATGTTATGTCTGTCACTATTTTTCATAAAGAAATTAGTATTCCTTTTAACATAAATTACATTTTCATAAATGTACTGTGAGGTTAGTGTAAGAATGTTAAACTTATCTCTCAAAGATACTTTGGGGCCCAGATTGTAAATTGCCCTAACTGCACGTTTCTGCTGGACAAAGATTCTATTGATATCGGCGGCATTACCCCAAAGCAAAATGCCGTATGTCATTAGACTGTGAAAGTAGCTGAAGTAAACCAATCTAGCGGTTTCGACGTCTGAAAGTTTCCTTATTTTTTTAATCGCGTACACTGCAGAGCCGAGCCGTTTTGATAACTTACTTATATGGGGACCCCATTGCAATTTAGCATCTAACGTGAAATACAACTGTATCCACAAGATTCAATTTTACGTTTCTAACTACAATGTTTGTAACCGTCTCTCTAACATTGGGTAATGTAAATTTCACACAATTTGTTTTTTTCTCATTAAGAAGTAGGTTATTAACAGCAAATCAATCAACTACTTTAGATTGTTCACATCGTCGTAGCAACATTGGTGCCTTTTAACTTTAAATAATAAGGAAGTATCATCAGCAAACAATACTATCTCATGTTTTATACCCTCCATAAGGCTAAGTAAGTCACTAATATAAACTAAAAACAAAAATGGGCCTAGAATTGAACCTTGAGGGACACCCATGCTAATTGCAGATCCTTATGATCTCGTACTGTTAACATCGACCCTCTGTACTCTGTGTATGGAATAATAATTATTTACGTCGCACACTTATCCGCATCGAATCAGATGAATTCGGACGCTGTCAATAGATTCGTTGCGAACAATGTGGACGACACCCAGCATTGCCTGCTACCTTCACTGTGTTGTCATCTTAGGATAAATTCAGAATTTTTTTCAAATTTTAATTTAATTAATATAAATTAAAATAAAATAATTCAATTTATTTTTCCATATTAATTCTAACGTATTTCACTTTTTTCATATTAACCGACTTTAAAAAAAAGAGTAGGTTCTCAATTCGCCTGTAGGTGTTTTTTAATTTTTGTTCTATGATGATTATTTAGAATTATGTTGGAAAGAGGGGTATCTCAGTAGTGGTCCATTTAAAATTGATGGAAATATTCCCCCTCTAAGGGTGGCAAACTAGGGGATGAATTCGTTTTCGCGCGCTTTCCGGTAACTGATTTCAATAAAACTTGGCAAATAAATGTAATTCCATGAAATTCTGAAGTCGGTTTTTTAGTACTCTGTACTAAGATTATCCATGATAAAGAACGGACAGTAAAAATCTCGTTAACGCTCCAGAAACAGCGAATCATAGGTAACTCTTTCGATGTGATCGATTCTTTCGGTGCGTATAGGTCTGCGAGGTCTATAGAATAATAATAATCTTCATTTCGTTCGGCGTAGTGGATTCTTCCAGCGCGGAGAAGTGTACGTTCACCTTAATATAGCATCCCCTTCAGGTCACGGCGCGCCACAAAGTTTCTCATAAACAAATTGCTTATTACCGAAGCATGCTTAAAGAATTTTCTGCCAATCTGAGTCAATAACTTTTCATTATAAAAGCAACAACAAGACGTAACTCAATTAGAAGTCATTGGAGTACAATTAATAAACGCTGCACCCCCTTCTTCGTGAAGTGGAATAATATAGATTAATACGTAAACTGCTTAAGTTTCGAGAATTTCATTGTAACATCTACATTGTTTTGGTTCTTGATTTGTTTCTGACAATTTCGTTTCATTATTTTTAAATACAATTTTATGTCATATTATAACCCAACCAACTAGTATAATGCAAAATCTTACAATTTTATCGTCGTATTTAGGCTCGAGAGTTTGGGAAACAATTTTACGTTGCAAAACGACTTCAGCACACGTCTGTAACCTGCTAAATAATTCAAAAGTAACGATTAAACCACTACCACCTTTTACTTCATGCTAATTATAATTTTGTTACTTAAAGTCGCATATGGGCTCTACTTGTTACGCTATTAACCTGTACAGTGGAGATAATTGACCTTGAATAGTGTTGTCACTATTGAACGTCGATAAACTCGCAACGAAAATCTCTTTCTGTGCCTACCGGAAAGTGTACGAAACGACGAAATTTTCTATTCCCAACCTGGAACTCCTTGTACTTTGGTAATGAATTTTACATCGTAGTGGAATTTCTTTCAGAGAAATTGTAATTTTATTTCTATTGGATGTCGTAGTATCTTTAACTTTTTTTATAATATAAAGCGACGGGTCTAACAGGTCGTCTGCCTGATGGAAAACTGCACGCCTGTCCATAACAGTTGCAGTGCCACTCGGAGCTTCAAATCGCAAAGATCTGAGGGGCACTGCCACTGTGCCAGAGACAGAAGTTGACAAGTCCCATGTGCCTGTAATTTCACCAGCACCTTTCTAAACCGGAACACAGTAATGCTGACATTGCTGCTTGGCGGCAGAAATAGGTATATAACAGTAGTATCCTGGACGAACACTTTCACAAGGAGCTCTACTGCTACTAACTTCCTCCGTATGGTTGTCGTACGGTCTGCCACGCAGAGGTCCTGGGTTCGACTCCCGGGACGGGAGAAATATTTGTATGGCGTAAATTTATTTCTGTCATGAGTTTTAGTGTAATTTGTGGTTGTCTATGTGTGTGTTCACGGCACCTGCGCTACAGGGTTGCCCTAGTGCAGGGCAACAAGTATATGCGTTATTTATTTATTCATCTGGACAATATTTCGAATTTTACTTTTTAGTTTTACTAAATAAAAAGTTTTTTTTATTAATTATGTACCTTATTGACAAATTAAGTGAATGTTGTAATGTAAATGAAAAATATGTTAAAAATAATATTTAAATGATGTCAAAGTAAAATAACACTTCACCATTTTATGTACGCAATACAAGAGCGCTAGTATGGCGTTAACGGTATATTGCTCTCTGAAGCACCTTCATGCCGTTATTTTGCTGTTGAAATGGAACTGAAGGGTGTATAAAATTGTGCCCAAATGGCGTTAGTACTTTTGCATTAAGCCTGCAGAGCAGCTTACGTCTAGCACCTTAGGAAATAATCGGATTGGCTCTAAAGCCCGTATGCAACAAATTTACATTGTTTTCGATTCTACCTGTTATACTATCAAGGAATTTCATTTCATTGTTTTTATATTAAAGTTCCTAAAACGAGTGTTTAAGTTTTTTATGACACCAGTGACGGGACGAACAACTCGTGAGTCTGGTGGTAAACAACACGCCGGTCCATAACAGTTGCAGTGGCACTCAGTGCTTTAAATCACAAAGATCTGAGGAGCACTGCCTGTGAGTTTGTCACCCTGTGACATAAGTCGACAAGTTTCGTTTATAGCGGTGGAGCTCCTTGGGAAAGAATTCGCCCAGGGAAGTACGGCACTGCAACTGTTATGGACTGGCGTGTAGCATACCATCAAGCGCATGACTTGTTCGTCCCGTCACTTGATAATTTAAAAAAAAATTGTAATTAAAAAAAAAAATATTTACTGTTTTAGTTTGTGTTGAGTGTTGTGTTCATTAATTTCAGTTTTGAGTTGTAAAAGTAGTTCGTTTGTTAAATTAAGTAGGTACTTAATATTGTAGTAATCGTTTTCCATACAACTTTGAAACTTTGGTTTTTTAAATAACTTCTCAAATGAGGTATCTGACAATTTATGCTTTTTGTAACCGAAATAAAAAAAAATGTATAGTACAGTAGGCTACTCGAAGTATATTTATTCTACGCAGAGAAAGTCACGTACACCAGCTACTACACTATAACTATGTATCTCATATTAGGTTGGTTGTGCGGTGAGGTAGTTGGGATGCCATCTGGTTAGCGACGTATAGTGAAACAGGAACAATTTTAGATTTTAGAGTGTGTTTATTCGTTCATGATGCAAATAGAAGTGAATTAATAATTCAATTACAATATCTATTTATAATTCTTATTTATAATTCCTAATTAGAATTAATAATTCAATAATAATAAGAATCTTAAGCATACTCAACATTTCCTTCAATGTGCAATCCAGTGACCTACTAAAGAAGTCACGTTGCTTCGACACATTACAGTACCTTCTCAGATATAGTTTAATCGAACCGGCGACATTGCTAAAGAAGCGCAAAATTACTAGAATTTATTACATTACATTACAGAATTTCTAGAATTTATCACATAAGTACCTGGGGTATATAAACATACCATGTGATACGTTGCCATTTGATACTAATTTGAATCTAGTTAGTAATATTAATAATTTTTACAAGTGTTAAAAATAAGCCGTGGTAACCTAATAGTTTGACCTACCGCCTCTCAGATGCCATGGGTTCGAATCTAGACACGCACATCTGGGTTTCTCGAAATTGAAGGAAACCGTCGTGATGAAACCTGCACATCGGAGAAGGTTCACAACCCTCAAATGTGTGAAGTCCACCCTCGCCTGAGAGGAGACCTTTGCCCGGCAATGGGACGTATGATGATGATTAAGGTGTTTCTGAAATAAAGTCATATAAAATCATAAAACTTTCTGCTATTAAATACAAATACAAAGTCGCGTATTCGTTTTGTTGAACTTTCATAGCAAAGTAAAAGACGTCCAAATT
Organism: Hyposmocoma kahamanoa; assembly: GCF_003589595.1. Lineage (NCBI taxonomy): Eukaryota > Metazoa > Arthropoda > Insecta > Lepidoptera > Cosmopterigidae > Hyposmocoma > Hyposmocoma kahamanoa. The sequence continues at coordinate 549,561 of NW_020653715.1, forward strand.
AGGCATTTCCATTATTTATTCAACTTAAAAAGGATTCTTTCGTCGCTCTGTTAACTCGCTGGATCGTTTCAAAGGGACGACTAATTATTCTGTATTTTTGTTGTCTTGTTCAAATAACTTCAAAGCATGTTTATACATGTGCGAACATGTTTGACGTGAGAGGCTAATTAAATGCGACATGTTTTGTTCGTTGAAAGAAGTGATTTGAATTATCAATTGTGTCGGGATTCACTTTTGAATCAAACGCATATGAGCGTTTCATAAATCATAGTGTTAACTACGGGGAATAGAAGAATTTCAGTAGCAGTAGAGCTCCTGGTGAAAGAGTTCGTCCAGGGAAGTGCTGCCACCTTACCTATTTCCGCAGCCAAGCTGTTAGGGTCCTATGAGGCGTGAAATAAAAGTGGACTGTATTAGCAATAAGACTGGTATATTCGCCGTCTCAATTATACATGGACTGGTTTATAAATAAATGTAGAGGGGTCGAACGTCGCCGCCCAAGGACCACATTTTATACGCCTTAAAACTGTTATATCTATAAACAGTCTTAATATGGTATACATTTAGATAATAGTTCTCTATAAATGGTCTTGGAAAAAAGAAATTGTTCTTATATACATACTTATTTCACTCAAGTCAAAATTTTAAAACCTTATTAATACCAAACAACTTAATTAAGTGTAATCTCTCTTAAGATTTACTCTAAGGGTCGTATTCTAGAACTCTACTCAATGCTTAAGTCAGGATTTGAGTATGGTTTAAAGCACTCGAAATCATACTCAAGTGTTGACAATGCAAATTGTTCAAAATCCTCAAAAATCACGGTTAAAATCTCCAAATTTAGAAAGAGCAAAGTTCATATTCCCTACAAATTGCCCACATCTCGAGTTTTCATTATTTATTACAAATACATCGCTTAAAAATATAATACATAATTAAGAAACTCAAAATGTAATAATCTATTACGTTTGATGTGAATGTAAACAGAATGTAAAATGTAAAACTAATTATAAAATTAGATGACCTTAAATCGTTAATTTATTTTAATTAGATTCAACATTAATTTGTAAACAGTCTTTGAAAAAATAATCATTTTTCTTTTCCTTACAAAATTAAGTAAATTGATTATTTGTTGTGCATTTGGTGACACTGTGTTAATGTTAGAAATAATCAATGACCTACAACCTATATTTAATATTTAAAGTTGACGAGTGGTAAGTTGTGGTGTGGAAGTACCAACTGCTCGGCTTTGTTTATCAATAGTTGATTTCGTTTTGCTTCATACCGGGGACCGACCTAAGCGGGAGAAAGAATCGCGAACTCAACACGCGTCGACCGGTAATTTTACAATTCAGAACCAAGTGCTCTAATAGTGATTCTATTTAAGCTGCTTGTTAATAATACGAGGGATGTGCGATGTTGAAAAACACGTCGATATAGTCCATCACAGTGTTTCTAACAGTAACGATCAAACTAGCGACGCACCAGCAATTGATAGATTAAACAAAATGATAAAATGTTAGAATCCTCACATTTTCCTCACATAGCGCCAATCCCCACAAAATCCTCGATCTAGTTAAAATTCCCCACAATTTGGGGAATTTCCCATAAATTGGCAACGCTGGATAAAATAGTCGTAATTCGCGCGCGAGCCGGTCATGGCTTTGTTTGTTGACAAATAAATAAACATTGTGAAGTGATTCCGTGTTCTGAAATGATAAAAACAATTAAAATGAGCGCGTAAACTACTGTACTTCAATGTTATGTATGTGCATTGTGCCGTCTATCAATAGAATACAGTAAAATCATTGTGTGAAATGTGGTTGGCGTGAAGAAATAACCTCAATTTTGTAATGAAAATTTTATTTCTTCCAACATAAGTTAGGTATGTCATTAAAATATTCCTTATATTTATATGATAGAGAATTTATTCACCTTTTTAGTCATATATAACACATTCCATATAATAATTATACAGAATAACGTTTTTTTTTTCGACAAATTGGATTTTTTCAAATTTTTTTTTTTGACCTAGTGTTTTGAAAAGTTTTTTATTGCATAATATGCTTACTATTCCTATAACTTTTATAAAGGTTTTGTAACACTGTTAAAAGTAAAAATCGCTTAGAAACATCGCGTTTTGTAGACAATCATAATCGCTTCATAGGAATGAATATTCTTCTTCACGATCAACTATACTAAAGCAAGTAAAATTAATCTTTTCATATTCTAAAGTTTTTCTATAGATTAATCTATAGACAAAATGCTCCCAAAAGTGTTTTGAAAAAAGCTTTAAATTCTTATCGCTATTTTTATTTTTAAAGAATAAGTATGAAGTAGCCGAGAAAAATTTCTTTTCTTTTTAAAAAGTACATCTAAGTTGAAATTAGCTTGAAGAAGCCTAGTACTTCTTGGAAATGGTTTGTTTTGTGAGTTATTTTATATATTTAAGCTTTATAAATATTTAAAGCCGAAAATCGATAACTGTATTTTTAACAAGTTTAGAAATATATCTAATTTCGCCATGTTGCAATTTTGATAGTTTATATTTTGTAAGGCATTAAACTTGAAATATATTAGTATTAAGAGAATTGCGTCCTATGTTTGTAACGCTTTAGTATTTTGGTTTTAAAATAGCATTACTAAGAAAACTATTATAGACTATAAATTATCTAAAAACTGTCTACAAGACTAAATAAAAACTGACTACTTTCTACAAATGGTCTTGTAGCGTTCTAGAAGGGTTACTTGAGAAAAAAGATAAGTATCACTCTTAACACTACCTACAGATAGTTTCTCAAAGCACTCTTGTGATCTACTAATAAATTTGTGCCCACTTTTACTTTAAATTATCTAGAAACCATCTTCGCGATATCTTGAGGGAATTTGAACTCTTAAAATATTCAATCGAATTAGATTCTATTAGATACCTTATAGTATATGTTTAGATATGGGTGTGATGCTTGGGTGGTGGCCGTCGATAGATGTCGCTGCCGCTTGCCTTGACGTCACGCTAGCCGTGTCGTCCTCCCCTCGCGTCTCGTGCTGAGCGGGTATAAGACCAGTTCGCAACACAAGCAGTAATGTGAGCATTCTGGCTTTGAAGACGGTGCAGGTGAAATTACAGGCATTATAGGACTTATCAACTTATGTCTCAGGGTGATGGGCGCAGTGGCAGTGCTCCTCAGGTCTTTGCGATTTAAAGCTCTAAACGGCATTGCAACTATTATGTACAGGTTTTTCATCATCATTTCAAAAAAATATATAAAAACAATCTAAACAACAAAAGGAAACGTAATTTTTAAATGTATTATTCCAAACACCGCAGTACTTCACTGCTATCTTCCGGCGATGAATCAAAACTGAGTGAAATATCGCAACTTTGTTTACAAACCGCATGTTTACGGTGATAGTTATGTTTGACAGTTCAAGCGCGTTTACGGAGCCAACTACGTACGACAAATTAATGGAAACTTCCGTTCGCTGAATCCGTATTAAATTATTCAGGTCGTTTGATTCAACTCTATTGCGGTCTGTGTTTTCCCATATACTATAAACTTACAGCGTTGCATGTTCTAAATCTACGTCATGACTTAACATATCAAGCAGAAACTTGCTATAAGATAACTTTATGGTGAAGATAGCCAAATACCGAAATCAAAGAAAGAAGAAAAATAAATTAAAATACTTGGAACAAGTCGTTGTTTAAGTTATTGTAAATCAAAGATATGAGCTGGTATAGAAATGAACCAATAACTCAAGAGAATAGCTAATCACGATACAAGACAACGTAGTCGGGTATTTAGTACCTATTAGTACACCAGTGAACGTAGTAGACAACCAGTTAGTCACACTTTCAACCTTTATAAACATTGGTTTATGGATAACATTATACATGTTCGAAATCTGTGGCCGTAGCATGGTAGAATACGTGTGATAAACCTCCCCGTGACAATATTTAATTCAGTTGATAAATCTAAGTTTGCTTTTTTGCTAATAAACTATTCTTGTATATTTTGAAGAACAAGGACGATATAAAATTGCGTAAATCTTTGTCGTTTAATCATCGCCGCGAAAATCATGTAACAAAAAATGTCTTTTCATCTCGTTTGTCGCGTTCAATTTTTACGTTGATAGAATTACTGTGTAAATGTTTTAAAATATTTTTTATTTATTAATCTTTTACAGTTATTGGTCGCCGGCGCTCTCGATGACATAAAAATGTGACGTCACGGTGGTAGTCATGTTCGCTATTGTTATAAAATTATAAAATGCCGATTTATCACTCGAATTTGACAGCTAAATGTGGATATAATAGTTTTATCGAGGCGGCATACTTCAGGGGCCGGTAATATTAGTCCCAAAAATTAAATAAAAAGTGGAATCCGGATTTTTCTCTGTTGGTGCAAAGGTTTCACGGCCGAGAACTTTGGAGGCCGTCAATCATAACGCTCGACACAGTGCAGTTGTCTGTAGCGAAGTAGTGAGCCTATCTACCACATCGCTCTTTTTTCTGTATTCGTGGGTATCAATTTGTCGATCGAGTCAAATAAATTATTATACCAAATTAAGATTTAACACTGTTCTGGTCAATTAGGTAATCTTTTTGCGTAGTCACTGCACTAATCCATACGTTGTGATATTAGTTGAAAATAGGTATTGATGTTCACCAGAATTTGTTCTACTCTTTTTTTAATTTGGGCTCTAAAAGTACGTCAATATAGCCTTATGTTGCGGAACTATAATGCATCCTTTAATCCCTAGGGTAAGGTACCTTTTTTTTTTTTTAAGTGAACAAAGAACCAGGAGTACACTCGGTTTTAGTCCCGACTACGAGTTCATGGACGGTGGCGCCATATTATTTTCCCGCGTCTCCATTTCTGGTTGGAAAAATAAAATATCGCGAAAACTTCAGAATTTTAGGGTCCTAATTTTTTTGTTGTAGAGCGAAAACGATTGTAATATGTTTTTTCTCGCAATCGAAGTAAAGTTTTCACGTCAAGACTAAAAGCTAATATAAACCCTCGGAGAAATAGACACCCTAGCTAAAGCTCGGGTAATTGTTGGGTCGTTTTAGTCCCTCGATAAAAAATATGCTATTAAAAGACCAGTTGGAAATTATCACAAACAATAACACTAAAAACTTAATCTATTTCATTTACAATTTTCGCATTTTAATGTTTAAATTACTTTTTTACTATTTTTAAACACAAAGCTACACAGAGCCGATGTTTACATAAAGGCGCTCTCTCTCTCTCTCTCTTCAAAGTAAAGCTGTTTATTCTACATAAGAATTACTTTTAGAAAATTACACTTAAAAACTACATGTATAACCAAATATATAACTTGTAAGTATTATATCGCGTTCTTAGGTTTTCGCGATTGTTACACATAGGAGCTGAAACTATTTTTCCGTATTTAAATCGCGTATATTTGTTTTTTCAAACAAACCGACGTTTTGGGCCCTTTACAGGTCCCATGGTCACGGTTGACTGAGGTGGTGCAGTCATCAACCAGTTATGTCTAATATTGATGCAAACTACCCTGTTTTTTCACTATACTTACAATAGATATTAATTAAATACTTTATTTTTAATTTTACAAAGAGCATTCTGTTTTACAAATTTATTTATTTTAACGATATGAATTTTTATTAACTTAAATTAATTAGATATTAATTAATAATGGAAATTATAATAAATTAAAACATATTAATATGTATAGCAGTCTGTCTTATGTCTGTTTGGAATTTTTCATCAGGGGAAATATTGGATCCCAAACTGGTGGCACGGAGAAACCATCTTCCCTGTTGAAATTAGGATATTTTTTAATTTCAATGGCCTCTCGCGGCATCCTGGGCAGATAACGAATTTCTTTTGCAAGGATCTGGAGTTTGTCTAACTTCATTGAATGTTTAGATTTAACAATGACATGCTTGTGAGTATTACGACAAATAAAAAAATAAGTGTATCAGGAATGAGACTCGAATGTAAGAGAAACTACTAATATTTATTATAGATATACCTAAAATTCTGTTTCGTTTTAATATCAATTATTCCTAATTTTATTTTAATAATATAGAGTTTTATTACTAACTATTATTAATTTTATTTTAATAACAAAGTCAGTAACGTAAGGACATAGTGCCCTCAGAATGCTGCAGTGCCCCCACGGGTGTTACGTGCAAGTACCATTAGCGTAAGAACATAATCTATCTCAATAAATCTAAATCTGTTACATAACCACGTAACTTACAAATAAAGAATATGAAAAAAAACATTAAAGACGGAATTTTGATCTCTTTCAGAGTTACGATCAGTATGGAAATTAGTAGTCCTCTTACAGGTTTTAGTCCATAGTATAGATATGTATGTGTAACACAGTTACTTGGTATGCATGATGGAGACACGCAAAGATATTCGTGAAGGTGCTGGATAATTAATCAATTTATTTATAAATTGTTGAACAGCGTACGAATATATTGTACGTAATTAAGCTCGCGCGTGCGTCATTGACTCTCAACCACAGAGTAAGTTGAAATGTTGTTCAATTGCCCGTATATTACGTATGAAAGAATCTCTTAAGTAGCAGTTTAAAGTAACGAAAAATAGAACAAGTATAAACATTTAGTTTTACAACTTGTCCTATCCACGGGACAACTGTCTTCACGTCTTATCTTAATTGCTTTGTCTTGCCCCACCCTCGCTCTGACACAGTTTAAGGGGACAACGACATTACATTGTTTCTTTTGGCGTCTTGTAATGGTAAACGAAATTTAAAGTGGCGTAAATCGATCTCCCTATTTGGAAAACGCCGTTTATAGTATCGCATTACCAAAGGTCACTTGAAAATGTTTTGTAAACAGAACTTTATTCGAATTAAGAATCAATCGCTTTTAAGAAAATTGCCCTTTTTCCGCTTTAGTAATAAAAATCTTTGTTTTAATAAACTTACTTGTACAAATACAAAAGTTAAGAGCACAACATTACTTAAGTAATTAAAGATAATTTGCAAAATCGGAAAGAAACGCGGTGACGATATCGTCGTTCATGAGTAACATTTTTTTTATGTTTACAATTGTCATTTATTAGCTACTTCAAAAAAAGGAAGAGGTTTTCATTTCGGCTGTATCTTTTTTGTGTGTATTTTACGTTATAACTTCGACATTTGTGACCCAATTTTGATGATTCTTTTTTTGTTTTTACAGTACCAAGTGACGAGATGATCAAGTCGTGCACCTGGTTGTAAGCGAGACGCCTATCCATAACAGTTGAGTGCCACTCAAAGCTTTAAATCGCAAAGATGTGAGGGGCACTACTAGTGCGTCCGACACACACCTGAGACATAAGTTAACAAGTCCCATGTGCCTGTAATTTCACCAGCACCCTTACTCTTCTGAACCGGAACGCAGTAATACTCACATTAGTGCTTTGCGGCAGAAATGGGTAAGGTGGCAGTACTGCTACTAACGGGTACCTTAACAATGGAAATATTCCACCTCTAAGGGTGGCAAAGGGGATGGATCCAGTTTATTGGGTTTCACTTCCTTTCAAATTTTCAAATTCAAATATTTATTTCAGATAAAATCCATATAGAGTTAGTAAACCAAACAACTTAAGAAGTAGTGTTAGAATTAATATTATTATAATTTGAAAGACTACTTATACATTTAAGATAGTGTGGAGCTCTATCCACCTACGCAGGAGTGGCGAGTCCCACCGATCTTTAAACACACACAGGATGCCGTCGGAGCTATCACGGAGGCGCCTTAGCGCAGATGCACACCTTTTCCTCATGATGGCCATAAAACCGTTCATCTGAGCCTCGGCAAACATTCCCGATGCACTACACCTCCACGGAAGCCCCATCAGCACCCTGAATGCGTTATTATATTGAACAAACTATTATATATTATTATATTGAAATCGGTTAACTTTCAGTTAACCGATTTCAATAAAACTTGGCAAATAGGTGTAATGCCAATGCCACTAACTTTTGTGGTCGATTTGTTACTTCATTAATCAAGTTAATAGCGCCCCAAATAGTCACATCATCCTTTTCAATATTTCATTACAATAAGTTTACTGGAAATCAAACGAGCCGCTTTTAAGTCGTAGTGTACAAATCTATTCCAAAATAGAGCGCAATTCTTAGAAAACAGCTTGTTGGCAAAATATTTCAACGAGAATTGTCGTTGACGGAAACTTTGGATTTGTACCCTTCCAAGTTGTGTTTTCTATATTAAGCTAATATTCCACTGGATATAGCTCAACATAAGACATATCTCTTACATCTTGCAGTTTAGTTCTGAGAACTGTTCAACCAAAACTGCGATTGAGCAGAAAATATTACACCCTAACAACAGTTATTATTACCTACATAGAGACCTTAAAAATGTGCTTAACAGCTATATACAATAACTGCCTCCTTGACCGAACGGTTACCACGCTGGCCTGCCACGCAGAGATCCCGGGTTCGGTTCCCGGGCCGGGAGAAATTTGTGTGGCCGACATTTATTTCTCTCGTGAGATTTTTTATACATTTGGGTGTAATTTGTGGTTATCTATATGTCATGGCAGCCGCGACACAGGGTTTCCCTAGTGTGGGGTTGAAAATTGATGACGATGGATGAAAATTGAAAAGCTCCTTTATCTTTGACCAGTGAGGAATGGCAACACCCGGTGGTACTTGACACCTCTATACGAAAACCCGTGTAGTAAGACAAGAAGCTGCGCAGGGGGTTTTGCAAGGTATTCCAATGGTCAATTGAGGAACAGCACGGGGAACTTCGAGGTATTCCACACATTTACGTATTTGTGGCGTAACGTAAGAAAGATCTACTACATCTATTCTTGTACCATAACGTAAGGGTAGGACGCGAAGTACTGCTGCTGTTAAGAACACGCCCCAAAAGGGGAGTATAACAAAAAAATGCAAGAGTATAGAGATAATTTGTAAGGAGCCAAGGCATGCTTCACGGGAAAAAGCCCCGAGCAAGTGCCGTGAGTCTCCTCTTAAGGTCAGGTCCGTACGCCAAGAAGCAGGAAGGACCATGGGAAAGTAGTGGGTTTCATTATTTGTGGACCGTAAAATGTAGGGAGATTTTACTAGGGACTTCATTGGGTAAACCAAAGGTTTTAGAATTAGGTTGTCAAGACGCGAGACTATTTCAAGTATATCATAAAGGATTGTGCCATGGACGTATACATCTAGTGCGTTTGGTCAACCCATAAACTTATTTAGACATATTGATTATTCCGCTCTTGCTAGCGCTGAGTACTTGCACAGACACAACTAAGGGGTCAAAACAATACGAACATGAAATACAGACTCGTGCAACAGAGAATGTCTTATTAAAAGTATTCAGGAGGCAACGCTCGAAATCGACCGAAACAAAATCTATTGGGACCGATCCGTTATCACGGGCAGAACTAGTTTTGCAAATACACCTGACATTGTGATATTGGATTTGGTTGCAGTCGAAGGTATAACTTGTGGACGTTACCATCCCACATGACGAGGGTCTCGTGAAAATCGAAATAAAGACGTCGGAAATATCATGTAATAACAATAACGTCCGAGCTCTGCAAACACTGTAACAATCCAAATTATTTTGGCCTCTGCACAAATGCAAAAAGCGGCGCTTCTTGATAAATATCCTTCGATTCAGGATCAAGATCCTCGACTGACTATGCTATTGCTAAGGAATACTGTCTTTTCCATTTGAAAATTCAAAAAGGTACATTTTAGGTCTTGAGAGAAGCGACAATTTAAAAATGTTGATAATAATAAAATTATTTGTATTACTGAGATTTTTTGTGAAATAACTCCAGTGGTTTTGTTATGATCATGGGAAGATTCTAAAATCTCTCACTAGATGTCACTAGTGGTATCGAACGCCGAAAGCCAGTAAATAGATTTATGACAAAAAACACATAGGTGCGAGAGCTTCGACAACTCGATAACTTAACCTGTAGCTCTGTTGATATAGAGCGGCGCTACGGTCATGGGTTCAAGTCCCATCGGGTCGAAGAATTTTATCTTAAGACAAAGAATCAAATCTGAATTATGCGAAACTAGAGTCCGTACTAGTGAACAGCAGCAATAGAGCTTCTTGTAAAAGGTTTCATCTAAAGAAAGCAGTATTATATTACACGAACTTGTCAACTGTCAACCTCAGGTATTCGGGATTAAAAGCTGAGAGAGGCACTGTATCTGTTACGTGGCGTAGGCGTGCCGCTTACCACCAGGCGCACGACTAGTTGGTCACGTCACTTAAAATCATAAAAAAACTAAAATTTTATACGTCATTATTTATACTTTTTTTCCTAATTTTTAACAAGGCCTCTAACACTGTACTACATTGTGTTTATGCAATCTCCAATTGCGTGGTCAGTTACGGGCATTTTTAGATTTAACCCAATAGGTTACGTAATTATAAATCTTTTTGGCTATTTTCTGTAAGGGGTTTCCGAAAACAATATTTAAGTCTCATTACGTCCAATCTCCTCAACTCCAAATCGTCCTCTTGCGGCCCTAGTGTGGTCACACTCCACTAACAGGTGTATCAGGTCTTCTATTACTATGCAGAGGGCTTTGATACCTATTAAGTGATAAAATTTATTTAGTGTAGTGTGAATGTGACTAGATCTGATTCTAAACGCTGAAACAAGAGATTCCCAACTTTTTATTTATAGCTTTACGACGTCTCATCAATGATCGTCTCCAGGGGCCTACTCTCCACCCGAAACAATTACTTTCAAATAAGTACAACTCGACCAAGTAAAAAGATAATGTCGAGTATGAAACTTTATTCGTATTATGCGACTTTTAATTCATTCAAGTATTACTTATTTGATGGATAACGAGAGTACAGGGCCTGACGTGTTTTTCAAAATGGTGGCACTTGAATTTGAGGTCCCAATCATATGCTGTTTCAGTTATTTGTCACTTATTATTCAATATTTTTTTGCTACTATTTTTCTTACAGTCAGCTTAAAGCATACCTCCGAAGCAATAATTAGTATCCATACCAATACAATGGAAATACGTATTAAACTTCCCAAATTAACTCTGAGAACCTATTTATGGACCGAAAATATTTATGTGTTTTGACGTAAACATTGGCGCCTACGGGTGGTGCCTTTATTTCCAAAAACCGTTATTGGAAGGACCTCGAATCGTTCAAATCGTTAAAAACATCGATTAAATATAACTTAAGTTTGGACTTTAAGTTATTAGTTAATTGTAGATTAATTGACAAGTTTAACTTGGCGAAGATGGACCTAAATTAAAATGTATCCGATGGAGCCACCACTACTTTTATATAATGGTACAGTCATCAAGAACATCGAAGAGGGTATTATACCCACTAGTGCACGCGGATGAACATTCCTTACGATACCGCGAACGTCCAGCAGCGCATCGTAGCGTCCGCTCCCTCTCGTTTGCCGCTATCCCGGAACATTTAGGTAGTCTCCGTCGCATCCAGGGCCTCCTGTCACGACTTTTCAATACCGCAGAGAGAAATGCGTTGCAATGCTCCGAGGTCGGTCTCGAAGCATTGAAATTTGAACTTTGTTTCCATTGAAATAGTTTAAAATATATAAAATAATATCATATCCTTCCGTAACAGGACATATTCCCGTCAGTTCGTGTAACAGTGAATGTAAGTGTAACTGCCATGGCAGTAAACATAATAAATTTCCAATTTTCATTCCAGTCGCACGACTTGGTCGTCCCGTCTCCTGGTATAATAAAAAAAATGTACAGTTGGACATAGCTTCTTAAATGGGCATAGCTTCGCATAGCATGGCTTCTCGTTGGACAACAACTTGTCGTTTACAATTCGCATCCCGAATATCAAGTGTCTCCGTGTTAATGGATCTCGAACTGTGCCGAAAAATAAACATTTTCTGACTGTTTATTCTGTTTTATATAAATGAACGAATAAAATTATTTAAATTGGCACAAATAATAACAATTACAGTTGCTATACTGCCATTCATAAACAACGTATATACATATTGTCATAACGCATTTGGATTTTGGTAACTTTCGAGATATTTGTTGGCACCTAAAGGTTTTTTTTTTCTTTGTATACTTTGTAACTAAAATGCGCCAGGCGCACGACTCGTTCGTCCAGTCACGTGATATAATAGAAAAAAGCTATTTATTCATTTTATTTATTTGTCGAAGCCAGTTATCACTTCAAACGTAATGCAAAGAAATCGGTGTATTGTTTACGTAATCAACTTTACGGGAAGATAAATCTCAGCTAATATTACTACGTGTTGTTTTCTAATTATTAGAAACGATTTACTAGGCTACCTACGAATCGCATTAACTAGCCCAGATCACGGTTTCTCTACTTATAAATGTCACGTCAGTTTGACAGCTCGAGCTGGGTATGGTCATAGAGACGCGGCCTTATTGTAGCTAAATGGTTGAGTTAAATCAATTATCTGACGTGATTCCATGACATGATGGTCGTTGGCAGGATCGGGTTTATGAAAATAAGAAGTGAAGTTGACGGTCAAGGCTTATAAACGCGCCTTGCCAAGGGGGCTTGGTGTAAGTTGCTTTGAAAGTGAAGACGTGTAGGTACGGCCTCGCTTTCTCTGAACTTGCGGCGTGATATTTAGAATCCGTTTTAACCCAATCCATCTTTTGTATATACTTTCGAAGTAATTACTGTTGAAAGTGGATAAAACAACTAAGAGCCTATGCACACGTGGGTGCTTTATAAGCGCTGCAGACGCGCTGTGATCGCGCATTTTAAGTTTAGTTATGTTTGTTAATTTCAGTTAGTTTTTTTAAATGAAGCAACTACATGAAATTGTAAGTGTATACTCCAGTCGAGTATACAAGCTTCTTGCTTTGTTTTGTTTGAATCGATTCACTACAGCGCGTCGTGAAATATTAATAAGGCATAAATATAAGGAAACTGTCTAGGCAGCCGCGTCTCCGTCTCTTTTGCATTACAGATTTAGTACAATCGCCAACGTCGCGGTCTATTTCGGCGGAATATTTTCAACAAACGCGATATCGTGGTACAGACTGTACCTACTTTCAGTGGTGGCGTCTTGGTTTTATAACTAATTTTTTTTTATGACAGCGTGAACAAGTCGTGTGTCAGTGTATCAGAGCTTTAAATCGCAAAGATCTGAAGGAAACTGCCACTGCGTCTGTCACCCTGAGACGTAAGTTGACAAGTCCCATGTGCCTGTAAATTCACCAGCATCCTTATCAAAATGAAAATACAGTTATGCTCATATTACTATTTGGCGGCAGGAATAGATAAGGTGGCAGTACTTCGCTGGACGGACTCTGTCGAAAGGAGCTCTACTGCTACTGCACATTTACATGTATTACATTACAAGATGTACCGTCTATCAGTCAGTACATAAATTAATTGTAGTTAAAATTTACCAATGTTTTTTTATAAAATGTCAAAACAAACGTACCGTGTAACAACAAAAAAAAGTTAGAATAACATCAAAATAAAAAAGCGATAGATAAAAATATTCAGTCACTCCGTTAAATGTAACTTGATTGAAATAACACATTGTCATGGCAAACTTCTCAAACCAGTGATGGACACGATCATTGAATTCGAGAATCGATGTTAAAATATATCGACTAACTTATGACATATTTAATCAGTGTTACAATATCATGCTAATAACCGTAATCAAATCATATAATTCATTAATTAATAGGGTCTCTATTTCTCAATTTTCATTTTAATTCCCATGGGTGTAACCGAGTTTACTAAATAATAGTGTGCTCGTATTGTCACATTGGATAAAAATTCACCAAACATACATAATTTAATTGACAGTAACACAAAATAGCTCAACACCCGTAATATTGAAAATAATACCATCAAACCATTTCTTGACTGGATAAGTTGATCGATTTGTCCCAACACAAAGTTCTTTTCCGTCTGACGTAACTTCATCGTCTTAATGTGAAAATAAATAATTAGAAATATTTATTTCTTAGTGAATTAACTCCAACAACTATTTACCAATTATTCGTAGATTTCAATTATTTCTAGATTTAGATATAAGATAGGAGTTGACCTTTTTCAGAGTTAGGATCTTTACTATGGAGATTAGCAATCCTCGTAAGTAAGGCAATATTGTGACACACTTTAATAGATTGAATAAACCCAATATCTTGAAATGATGGAACCCGCTCGAATAGCTCTTTCTGCAATCATACTGAAAATGTTTCCCCATAAAAGAAAGCTATAACGAAATTTTGATTCAAAGCATGAACACTATATTTAAATTTTCTCTAGTAAGCAGATTTCTCAGACGTCGTAAAGCATAACAGGCATAACCAAAATTGAATTTTCTGAAGATGGAAGCTCTTGTGTCCAATTGCACAGTGCCAAGAAAGTTACTTCTTCATCCATTTTCTTTATAGGTACTGTAGACTAGGCTGTACTCTTTGAGTAAGATTGCTGGCTGAACATAGGTAGTGTTTATAGTTTGTATTTGGAACGCTAAGAAAATAAGGAAGGATCTTGACATATCATAGTAAGATTATTGATTTGTAACCCTAAACATATAAAAAGTAAAATAAACCAAATGTTTGAAGTTAATCCTGGTTTTATATTATTAAAAGTACCTCTCGCATTGCATACGAGCTACAGCCCTCTATTATAAATGGTGGAGGCGCCGGGTAGGATACACCATCAAATAGATAACATTTACTTTTGTTTTTCTTATATATATTTTTTTAATTTGGTAGATATATTATCCTGTATGTGCGAATAGTTCCTGCTCATCCCTCCAGTTGATCAAGGACTGTCTGCATTCTGGGAAAATATATTTATTTAATTATTACAAATTCTTCATGTGGTATACCCTCATACCATATGTATGTTTTAGGACATGTAGTTAGAATATGTTGTTGACGTTATACGTGGGTTGGTTTTTGTTTGGTTAAAGATAGCAAGTGAAGCTGATGGAACGTGATAGCTGCAAAATGAGGACTAAGGCAGCTGGGAGATCAATAGTGATGTAACCCAGTGATCGTCCGATGGATGTTCAAGCCTGTGTCGTCGTTGTGGCAGCATGCACGTTGGAGATAGCTTAGGCTGATCGCAGATGTAAGTTGCCTATCATAGGTAGACCATCAGCTAGGGATATTCGCCCCTTCAGCTGTGAGGAAGAGGGATGTAGACTAGGCTGTACTCTTTGAGTAAGATTGCTGGCTGAACATAGGTAGTGTTTATAGTTTGTATTTGGAACGCTAAGAAAATAAGGAAGGATCTTGACATATCATAGTAAGATTATTGATTTGTAACCCTAAACATATAAAAAGTAAAATAAACCAAATGTTTGAAGTTAATCCTGGTTTTATATTATTAAAAGTACCTCTCGCATTGCATACGAGCTACAGCCCTCTATTATAGTACCATTTAACAGAACGCAAAGTTATATTAAGTAGTGAAATGTTATTTTTAAAGAATTACACAGCTATCAAATCAATTGGTGTTTTGTTCAAATAACGATAAAGCTGGCTGCGAACCTTGCAAGGTATTATCGCGTTTGTACTATGGAGATTTACTGTAGATTTACAATCATATTTGTATAGTTAGTTTTTAAGTTTCATTAATAAACATGTTAAAAAATATTGGTCCCTAAATAATCCCTGCGGAACTCTCCTCGTTGTGATTTACAGTGTTTGAGATTTGCACTTTTATTACAATTACCATGAGCAGCAACGTCTTTTGTTTCCCTACAAATGGGTCTTGATTGTTTAAATAAGACTTTGAAAGTTCAAAATTACTGTTTGTAACTCCGTAGCAATTTAAATTGCGATCCACAAAGTCAAAAGCTGTAAATAAATCTATGAAAAGGCCGGCCACTTTTTTCTTATTGTTCATTTCTCTCATTATATCAGCCAATAGCTAGCTTGCCCGGATATCTGACTAACAACACCGTCATTTTCATTTTGAATGAAATTGTTGACACCACATATAATCAATTCTGGCATAATAAGGTAGCTTAGCCATTACAGCAGGAATGCCATATGTTTTGTTTAAAAACGATTCCCTAAACAAACTGCTCAACTACGCAACGAGTTCACTCGCTAGAGTTTCGAATAGTATTACAACCACAATCCAGGCACTTACCAATAAAGGGGAAGAAACTTTGTCACACCACGTGATTGGCGATGAATATACTGGTTTGTTCTTTTAATTCTTAGGCTTTTTTTTACCATCCTCTAAGGTTTAATTGTATATTAATAGTAATTTTTATTTTATTTTTTAAATTTATTGACTGCGTTCTTTGTACTCTCATATAATCTCTTTTTGGCTTGCTAAGCACCAACAACAATATAAATTGTTTCATGTTGGTGGATATTCGTAAATGGCATTGGATTACTCATATTTAAGTATACTATAATTGTATTATTTGTCCGTGAATTTTCCTAAAATGTATTAATAAATAAAATTAAAAAGAAACGAATCTTCATCTCTGGAGCTGTGTTTTTTTGTTAATTAATTAATTTTTTTTAGTTTAGTTAGTAGTACCATCGAGAAGAGTTGACCAGTGCAACAAGGAAGGTTTCAAAAAGGTGGAAAGGGAAAGAAGTACACCAACCGTAACCTAAGTGGCACCGCCACGACGGGCCAGTCGGTTTTGCAGGACACAGTAAATGATTAGTAATTTACTGCGTCCTGCGGTACCGACGACGTTGTTATACGTGTCACGGCTTCATTACTCCACAAAGTCTGCCGATATTGTGGAGTATTTACGGGTGAAAGCCAATAATACACTGAGGGTCGAGCAGTTGGGGTCCCGCCACAATGTGAGTTTTAATTCATATGTGGTGAGAGTACCAACTCAACATCTTTCGATCTTCATGAAAGATGAGTTTTGCCCGAGGGGTGTCATGTACCGACATTTCCAAGGCCGGCTACCGGACACGCACGTTGCATCACACGTCGCAGACAATACGCGTAAATAATAATTAGTCATTAGTGTTTTATTATATTATTATGTACGTTGGTCTATTTGGGTCTATGGGACCTGAATACAAACAAGTAAATAAATAAATATTTAAAAAAACAATCCTTTTGAAAAAGGCCAGTTCAAGTGTACCCTTAACCGATGAACATGTATGAAAGCACTGATGGGTCTTGATGAGGAGAGGAGAGAAAGATGTAGCAAATATTAGGCTTGAAAGAGTTGTAACCCTAACTAGCCGTGAACAGGTTCACGGCAATGAAATGGGAAACTTCCGGTCCACAATTTTTATTAAAGAAGTAAAGTTTAAAGAAAGGCTGTAAAAATATAAAGGTAAATGTAAAAAACAGGTATAACAGTATAAAACACTCCCTACACTTTATTATTAAGGCACTTACCCCTAAATGGGCCGAGTAACTGAATTACAGATTTAGGTACACGAAGGCTGTAGACTTATAAATTATTACACATGATTTAGCTTATTTAATGATTATAAACGTAGTAAAGAACCAGAATTAGCGATTATTCGCGATGGAATTTGGAACAGCTCCGACTGTTGTTACGATCGAGAGACCGTGGTACGAAAACAAAATGAGAAAGTGAAGGAAGATGGAACAATTCAAATTAAAATTTAAATACATGTAAAATAACAAATGATACAAGCGGAGAGAGGCGATACAAAGAGGTGAGATGACATTGTAAGGAGATCACACCGTCACAATACCGGGGGCCGGAGAAAAAAAATCATTCAGGATTTTTTTTGAAGTATAAGTATAAGCTGTTGTCTCTATCTACATTAATGGGAAAAAAGGCTTGAAGGAAAGAAAAGGAAGGAAAAAGGACACATGAATTATATCAACAAAATTTGAAAACTCAAGCCCGGTTATATACCGTTGGTGGTAACGGAATGTCTTTCCTACTACATGATACATAGTTCTTCGTTTCTTCTGCGTAATAACTATGTAACGTGATAAGTATGAGTATACACTAATTTGATAAAAGACAGAAAATTGTCTCCAATTTAGATAGTCAACATACATCAGACAACTTCATTCATCACAATTAATTATTCTATGATTTGATCACACTGTTTGATTTATCTGCCTAATAAACGACTTGAGTGAGTTACGATGGAGATAACGTATTGCTTAATTAATGTGGTTACTGTATGCAGCCGAGAAGATGGATATTTTGGGTAATGGAGCAGACATTAGTAGAATTTTTGTGTTATATGTTTGTAGAAGCTAGCTGTTAAGGCAATTTACAATCTGGTGCGCGGAGTTTTTCTGAAAAATTATTTAAAAAGTTTACATTGTTACCTTACAGTGCCAGTCTTAGTAAACGAGTAATTTTGTTATTAAAAAAGACATAATATCAACGTTGGACAGCTAAAACGACTAATATGTATTTGGAAAATATTACAGGAGAGCGATTTAAAGAAGGATGGCGAAAGCTGACCTAATAATTATAAAATCAACGAAGAGCCGTTCATGGAGTTCGCAAGTATAATTTTACGTTTAAATTTATGCCTAATTATCTGTTAATTTTTGTATATTTTAAGAAGTCAGGAATAAAGAAATTGTAAAACAATATATTTTAAAATAAATGCAAGAACACAACGCAATTCATTCAGTTCCACCGTAGACTATGTAACGCTTTGTATATACGTTTAATTTTAATCATGATTGAATCAGATCGGACGCGAGTCGACGGCGCAGTGCCACGCATGCAACGCATGGGCCTCCGAGCGGAACATCCTGGTTGCCCGGATCGGGTGAGATCTCTCTCCGTCAGGCATAGTAGCGGCTATGCTGGCAGATCACGAGTCCCATGAGGCAGTGGTCTCCTTCTGTGAAGCAGTGATGCTCCAGAAGGAGTTCGCCCCGCGCGATCGGGATAGGACCGGTCCCGCTCGGTGATGGCGTACCTTCGCGGTTGCGGGCGATCAGAGCGGTGGCTCCGTTCGCCAGTAAGTCTGGCAGCCGCGAGGAGGACGACGGGGCGGTGTGGCCCGTTTCGTCATGAGGAGGGGAGGGGGAGGACGTAGCTCCTCCTAGGTGCTGGGGGATTCCGGTGTACTAAGTCGATCCCGGATCCCTCCCACTAGTACACCCGAGAAGGCCACCGTGGGGTTTTAGCCGGTAGGAGTCCGGCATAACCTCTCCGCTGTCCCCGCGACAGGGAGGTATCCTAGAAGGATTTCCCCACGAGAAAAAAGTAACGTTTTGTATGTACGTTTAACTTTAAGCATGATTGAATATTTAACCTAATTAAAATATTAGTTATTTTGTAGTACACACATCAAACATTATAGCTATAAAATACCTAATCAAATAATCAAATAAACAGTAATGACACAAAGTAAAATATAAAACACAATGTGACAAAAATGTTTAGACAATATTTGAATGAGTTAAGAATGTTAGCAAAGGAACGTTTTGACACATTGAGATTGAGAACAGTGTGACCATTCATGGCAGATTTCTGCCATTTGGGCAGATTTCATTTTTATTCATTTCCATTGCGGCAGAACATGTTAACGTTTTGTAAAATGTGGTAGAATTTGGCAGACTTGGTTATATTCAAGAAGGTCTTTATTATTTTTGAAATCAAACTAAAAACTTGTTATTTTCTGCTGCTACGAACAAACATCTGAAGCGAAATACAGGACTATGTTATAAACATAACCTATATCAACTTTACAACCCCAGCTTCTACAGGTAGTATTCAATTACCATTTTTGATGCTATGATAATGAATCACAAGTATTGATAGGTCTCCTTAATGCCCGTCGTCAAAAACACTGGGTCACAAAATACATGAGATGTCGCCATCCTTCATTATGTTTTTTCAAGGAAAAATATCGTAACTATTTCATTTGTTATATGGAAAAGCTGAAACTTCCTAGTTTTTATTAGTTATGATTTTTTTTTCTAGCGTCCATATTAACATGAGGAATAAAAAACAATTAGGCTATTCTTGACAGTCGTTTTCACAAAGTCACAAATTCGTGTAGGCTATTGATTCGCTTCAACTTAATAATAAGATTCCTATTAACATTGAAATTTGAAAAACTACAACAAACTACACATTATACAAAAAGTACATCTTCAGACTACTACGACTCCACGTAATACAATACGTAAAACAAATGTGCATTAGTTCAAACACAACGTTGACATTATTACGAGACACTAACATTCGTCTAGGAATAATTCTCATTCGTTGCGTACCGATGGTGAATTGTATTTCGCCTAGCGTTCAACTCCACAGGCTCATCTTGCTTGCAGTAGTCAGGGTATGCGAGGCAGGACCGCACTTGTATAGGCTAATATTGAAACCACATTGTTCTCTGCGTCGACCAATGTGAAATCAAATTCAAGCCATAAACTTCCTAGTCAGACAATGCTATTCATGAACAGCTGGGAATTGTTCGAAGATAGCGCAAAATGGCCACACGGCATCAATTTATCTCGCTACAAGCTGCTTCGAGTGAAAGCGAAACAACATCGAAATATATTTAAAATCATTATTTCTGCTAATTAGAAGTATTATTGCATGATTGTAAACAATCTACATTCAATACGTTTGCATATCTGATATTTGACCGGCCACAGTGAGACTGAACTTATTTTGTCATTCATTGAAAATGGAAGTATTTTTTCGGATATGAATCGCGTAATTTATTTTTCTACCGTGATCATACGTATGCACGCAATTTAGATCCGAATGTAGTTTTATTTCCAATGTGTAAAAATCGCGGAAACCTATGAACTCGTTATTTTGTTAGGCGATTGTTTTGTTAGACACACCTCTGCGTGATGCGGGGCAGTATGAGGATCACCTTATTGTCAATTTCTGTCTATAAAACCTGTGTTTCAACAAATAAATGAGTCATTGTAGCGCGTAACACGACTTCGCGAACTAGGGGTTCTCGTAGCGTATAGCCAGTGCGTTACCACCACCGACGACTGGTGCTCCCGCGCCGCACCCTATAGTTTGACGTAATGTAACGAAAATCCTCCTTTTGTAACCTTTTTACCTGAGACATGTTTGTATTAATTGTAAAAATTACTGTATTTTCATATGTGTTAACGCGAGGTATTTCAATTAGATCTTAGATTTTGGGTGGTGATAAGAACAGGCGGAGAAACAGATCCGATATCGACAAGCGCCCGATGGCGACTGACGGGACAACGGGTGGCGCGGCTTTTCGTTAAGCCACTGGGCAATAACAAATAGGGCTTCAGTTGAAAACCAAAATTGAGCAGGTTCTCTGTTGTACTGAAAGAGAAATATCTCCGTATAAAAATTATGTACAAAGTATGATATTTAATTCTTAAATAATTAGTTTTAGACTTTAATTATAGCCTGTTTTCAGGATTTTATACAATCGGATAAAATACATACTATCGTGTAACACTGTAGCAGCAGTTGCTACAAATCTCTTTTGTATTCAATATACATATATTATAAAGTCCTTTTAAGTTTTAGTTATATATTATCTAAATTTAAATGTAATTGTTTTGGCGCCTTTTCTTCACTATTGTTTTCTGTTTTGGATTGATACTTGTACGTGGTTTTGTTGTAAATTAATAACCCGTAAGTATATTTGCTTTGGTCTTGCTCACTCGTTTGTAGCACATTTTTCAGAAAATATCTTCAGATGCATTGTATATATATTGTATGACCATTATTTAATAGGAAATGCCAAAACAATTCTATCTAGCAAAACAGTTTTTCGCGCTCCCCCTCCGCTCGGTAAACCCACAAGTTTCTCAAACTTTTCTTTGAGACTGTTCCTCGTTCTATGAATTACACATTACAAACGTTAAATTCAACAAGGTTAATTTCGCTTAATTATGCCAATAGTTTTGGTTGGTTTGATATCTTTGATAATAATAACGATGACTGTAACAACATGGCGTAGCTGTTAATGCATTAACGTCCCCCGACACTTCTCAAAGTAATCTCAACTAAACATAACTCGCATCGACTAAGTCCCACCTTTGAACTAACCTAATATAATAAAGCTCCATCCATAATACAATAAAGGTCCATTTAACAAAATATATTATAATTTTCAAGTGTCGATATAGAATATTCATTAGATTATTATTTAGCTTCAAAGTTAATCCGGATTTTGAACTCGATTTATTAGTCATGGAGAAGCTTTTAACTACTATCTGACGTAATGCTAAGTGACGATACAGTTTAAAAAGGAACATGCTCGCGTTAACAATGATTCAAAAAATTTAAAAAAGTAAATGGTAACTAACAGTTTGTCAATTAAAATCAACATTATCATCAATCCATTACATCTCCCAATGTTCTGGAACGTACGAATCTAGGTGAATTAAGTTAACACACTGGACTCCCGTCGCTCTCAATTAGTCATAGTATTTTTGTACCGTCAAGCACCAGGTTGGTAAAGGTTGTGACGTAAAATTACAGGGGAAAAGTTTTCAAAGATCCACGCTGCTGCAAAATACCTCTGTTGTACTTCGAACTATTTTAGTTTGTCCAACAAACACCATAGCACTATTTTATTTATTATTTAAACACTTTATTGTACCACAAAGTAACTTACAAATTTTCAGAAACAAATTAAATATTTGTGTACAAAGGCGAGCTTATCCCATAAAGAGATTTCTTCCAACTAACCTTTTTATGTTACTTTATGTTACTGTATTTTATGTTCCCGCCATAGGTTTAACTAACAAAGCTATTCTTCTACTATAAAAGCAATTCTAATTGCAACATACAGTACTTATATTATTAATATTTTATATTACACATTTTGCAGTGGTAAGTAATTGACTATTTAAATAAATTTCACGGGATTTTATGGCTATTTTATAATAAAATGCGGTGAAGTTCCGGAATGAACAGCTCGCAGCCTCTAGCGGCATACGTGACAACCACGAAGTAGTATAAGTTGCCAACAACTACATTATGTACTTGACTACAACATGTTGATAATTATATAAATTGAAAGTTATAGTTAATTTTAAAAGAATTAAAAGCTTTAATAAATTGTTTAACAATCACAATAGTAGGATGTACGGAGGCTTCAGATCATCTTCCTGTGTACACCTAAGAACGTGTAAATA
The DNA here is from genome assembly GCF_003589595.1 of Hyposmocoma kahamanoa. Taxonomy (NCBI): domain Eukaryota; kingdom Metazoa; phylum Arthropoda; class Insecta; order Lepidoptera; family Cosmopterigidae; genus Hyposmocoma; species Hyposmocoma kahamanoa. The sequence continues at coordinate 572,665 of NW_020653715.1, forward strand.
TGAAGCTAAACTTAGCGTTCCGTTATAGTTTAACAAAACAAATTCCCAGTACGATCCATTACCAGCACCGTCACACGAAATTGGTTATCTGACGAAAGCAGAACAAGGAGAGTGGTTGGACGGAAGTGGATTCGAGCGGTGAGGATAAGGGAGTTTATTGCTACCTGCAATAACGACCGCGGTCCCAACAAATGTGTCACTTCGCGAGACGAGGGTCTTCACGAAACGGTTCCGTTTTTACCAAATTTTGTTTACCAAAATCAAATTTATTATAATTAAGTAAAAGATTAGGGTTCGTAGTGAGAAAAATAAGAGGGTGCGTACGGAAAGTTTGATGAATGTAAGTAAGCAAGAGAGTTCTCAAGATCGTGCAAATGGCGACAGATAACCTCTACCTATGTCAATGGAAATCTAAAGACGTGATGTATGTGTTTATGTGAAAATTTATGCCATGATTCCAAAGAATTTGTAGATCGGTGCTATATAATGCATTTCATCTAATTCTTATCGATGTAAATTTAAAGTCTATGATTTTGCAAGTACCATCCTTTGTTGTTAACGTGGTCGGCTGTATCACTAAGGTTCGTCCCTAGATGGACTGTGATCATACATATTTCTGTCGCCAAGCAGAAATGTGAGCACTAATGCGTTTCGGTTTTGAAGAGTAACAACAGTGGTGGCACTTGGGACTTGCCAATTTATTTATCACGCTGACTTGCCCTTTAAATTTTTGTGATTTAGAGCTCTGAGTGGCACTGCATCAGTTATAGGTAGGCCTGTCGCTTACCAACAGGCGCACTCCCGATCTATCCCGTTACTTAATATCATTGGAAAATCCTTGGAAAACGTATGAACCTCCCAACCCGCATTGGGTTTACGTAGCATAGACTAAGACTCAAACACTCTTATTAAAGGGTGACCATGATCAGCGGTTACACGGACAATAATAATAAAGATCAAGCGTTGATGGTCCATTGACTAGATACTCCAGACATTATGATAAGAGGTGTTCATCTTTATGAACAAATTTCTATTCACAAAGACCAACATCTTACTCTTTGTTCTCAGGGAAATCTGTCTTGTAAATGAGTTACGTTTATTTTATAAAATCAAACAGAATATAGTTTTTTGCAGAAGTTGGGGATCAAGTGTTTTAAATACGCCACTTTTGAAGAATATTGGCAAAATAGTACTTATTTTGTTTTATTACGCAGCTGCATTCTGAGTCTCGTAAATTTTAATGTGAAAAAGATATTAGTTAAAATAAACACGACAACGTGGGACGATATGTGTATAATTCAATAACTTTGCAGCACGTAACATATGCTTCAGTTATTTTTAGACGAACTACGATCAACGATGAATTAGATATTTATATAGAAAGATAAATACTTTATTTACTTCCATGACACCTTATATACTAAAAGCAACTGAAGCTAATAGAATCTATAATTATTATAATTAAATCACTTAAAAATAACAAATAAAGAGAAGGCACTAACAACTTTACTATTATATCAGGTATTTAGTAGGAGTAGAGCTCCTTGGGAAAGAGTTCGTCCAGGGAAGTACTGCCACCTTACCTGTTTCTGCCGCCAAGCAGTAATGTCAGCATTACTGTTTGACTGTGAAATTACAGGCACATGGGACTTGTCAACTTATGCCTCACGGTGACGGGCGCAGTTGTAGTACGCCTCAGCGATTTAAAGAGCCCGAGTGGCACTGCAATTGTTATGGACAGGCGTGTAGCTTACCGTTAGATGCACGATTTGTTTGTCCCGTGACTTGATATTATAAAAAAAAATTGTACTTATTTAAAAAAAGAGAGAAGCCACTCGGCGTCTCAGACAGTCTTCTGTTGTTAGACTATTTATTTTTATTTTATGAAACATAAGTACGTTACCAAAGTTTGTGTGTGTACGGCTTCACTGTGTCTCTTTTGAATATCTTCGTAATTCAGTACACTCAAAAACATGCTTCCTTTCATACTTTGAACACCCAACCTCCCTATGTTAAGCGATATAGAGACGAAAGTAAATATTAAGTGAAAAGAAAGACGCGCTGCAGGCCGTACACTCAATCATGTCACGAACAACTAATTACCAATTTGAGTACAAAGAAAGGTCTTGAGGCCATTGAATGAGCCATCAGGACCGCAGTAGCGCGTAACGTATGGACCTATTCTATTTCCAGCGACGTAATGACGGCCAGACACGCGCCACTTTAACGAATGCCTTGTCATTTAATGCTGGAGATCACAAGGAGGCATAAAGAATTATGTCATTTACTTATTCTTCTTCTTATCGATGCATACACTACATTACTGCGGCCCAGGGGCCCTATTCTCGAAGCATGATATTCGTAGCTACGGTCATTTTCCTCCACAGGGGAACTGTGGGGACTATTTCGTTCGGGGCTGGAACTAAGAATGTATGGGAACGCAATTTGACAGTTTCAAACGCGCCTGTCTTTTCTTTGACAGATTTCGAGAGAAAAAAAATCTGCGTAAACGGCAGGAATTACAGATTTAGTACTTCGAGAGTAGGATCCCAGAACTCAGCCACGCTAGTAGCTACCATCAAATCATCAAGCATCCATCTGTTCTACATAGATGCATGCAACGGGAAGTTAGCGTGCCTGCATCTCCGGTACCTATCTGGAAAATAGGGAGGGAACCAGATGAAGTCAGTAACAACGGTCTATGACAACCCTGCACACTCGCTGATCTGGGGTGAGAACCTGAACTGAGAAGTTTCCTATGCACACGCAGGTTATAATGCTCTTTTCGTATACCCTAAGGGTCAGTCAAGCTGATCTACATGGAATGCGCCCCGCCGACTTCAAAATCGAAACGCTATATAACTTCTTTTTTGTTACTACCATGTTTTGTCATCCAAGTACGCACTTGGATGACAAAACATGGTAGTAACCCATTTGGCTCATGGAGGTAGTCTCGATCTCTGATGAGTTTGAAAACAAAAAAAAATATATTGTAAATGTTGAATGTGTAGAGTTTCTTGCTCATTCTTCTCAGGGGAATCTGCCTTACGAATGAGCGGTAGAGTTTAACCAATATGACTATTTGAAGTGCAATAATGCTTACTATGAAATAAAGATTATTTTTATTTTGAACGCAGTAATGCTCACAATGGCGGCGGAAATAGGTATGGTGGCAGTACTTCCCTGGACGAGCTCTTTCACAACGAGCGCTACTGCTACTAAATTTGACAATATAACCCATAGGCTTCTTATCTATTAATCGTTGAGCAAAAATTTCTTACAAAATTATTATTTTTCGAGAATAGGCAGTACTACATAATTAAATGGTATAAAGAAAAACTATTATAATTTAGCGTTAGAATTTATGTTTGATTTGCCTTAATTCTAAAGTCGCGGGCGGCCTGATATATCTACAGGATGTAGCAAAAAGGTCGGATCATATTTCAGCTTGTGATCGTACACGCGATAATAAACAGCTTCAACAAAAAATCTATTTTATTTTGCGAAAAAGGTTTCTGGTTTCCCATACAAATTTCCAATCGACTGCGCACTTTATGTATGGGGGAACCAAAATATTTTTCGCTTTATGATCACCACGTGAAATATTATCCTGCCCTTTTGTTACACTTTGTGTATTATTGATAGATATTATACTTACTGACTAGCTTTAATATATAAATGTTGTAAATAAATACATCTTTAAACCGAGTACAATCTAATGTTGTGTTCCTGATGATGTAGTGACTAGGATGGAAAAGATTGTAAGAAATGAAGTAAAATGTATTAATTTCAAATAACTTCGTAGTTAAATATCAGTGAGACACGCTAGACTCGCTCGCTCAATTGCATATAATATATTATAAGTAAATTGAGTACAGATGCCTAGAAAAAATTAACCCGAATAAAAAGAAAGTGTAACAGCAGAATAGCTCTTTGTGAAACAGTTCGTCCAGGAAAGTACACCTTACCTATTCTGCCGCCAAGTGGTAATATGAGCATTACTACGTTCCGGTTTTGAAGGGGTGTTAACTTATGTCTCAGAGTGACAGGCGCAGTGGCAGTGTCCTTCAGATCTAAAGTTCTGAGTGTCACTATAATTGCGAAAGATAAGAGTGTTTTTAACACTATACTATCATAAAAAAAATTAAGTGGCAGTGGGCACATTATTCGCAGAACAGATAGCCGATGTGGCAGACCACCTGCAAGATCGATGATCTGGTGAAGATTGCAGGAATCCTCGTCGTTCCTTGTTGCGAACTTTAGGGGTGGCCTATCTCACGAAATGATGATGAGGAACGATGAGGTACATCCACTGTCTTCAAGAGTATTTTCCCGGTTCCTCCATTACTCATAATACGTACAAGGGCAACGCTTCATAGATTGGTCATGTGTAAAGTATAGATGTTAAAAGAACAACAATACATATTTATAGAGCGAACGTGGAAAAATTTAAGAAATCCAACACTTGGTCAAAAATATCAAAAAGAAACGGACGTGTAAGAAAATACTGATGCAAGACCAACTCATTATATGACGTTCAGAGTCTAAACCGTCTAAACTTTAGACTATAGGTTCCCAAATTGTTGAATCACCGCCCTTAGGCACGATAAAACATTTTCAACGTCCACCACCACAAAAACTAATTGAAAGCAAGTATTTTTTTATATTAACTTAACATAAAAATCACAAGGAAAGTTGTTTTTTAGTAATACTTTATATGTTTACATATATAAATTTATATTTAATTGTATTACATTTATGAGGATTGTATTGAAAAAACATAACATATATAGATAATCCAGTCCAATTTTTTTTTCAAATACGGTAGCACCGTCTGGACAGCATCAACGACCCCTAATTGCTTCCGATGGCCCTACCGCCCCCTAAGACTCTTCAGCGCCCACTGGGGGGCGGTAGGGACCACTTTAGGAAACTATGGTCTACACCATAGTCCGCTACGCTCGCCCACTGTGGGTTGGGAACTTCAGCAAGTTTCATAACCTATGATTTCTTTCGTCGCCAGAGAGAGGTATTGCTGCTAAACATTTGGAACCTCTAACCTAGTAGACCTCTAAATTGAGAATCAACTCCCACTGCGCTACTACCGATATTTAAACAAAAAATCCTTTTCACGTCATATTTTAAAAAGGAGATAAGGGTCCACTTGAGACAAAATAGTCTCAAGAGCTGTCTCGAGACTAAACCCACAAATATACATATATAAAGCACCCTAGGAGACAAGTCGTAACTGGTCACCGAGATTACGTCATGTATTGTGTCGCAAGTGGACACGTTCATTCATACACCCGAGATCTAGTCTCCAGTCTTCCGTCAATGCCAGAAGAGCTAAGAGCACTCTCAAACAGCGTGTTTATTTAGTGTGTCTTTGACTTTTTAACCTACTTTAAAAAAGGAGGAGGTTCTGAATTCGACTATACAGCAGTACAAAAACAACATACGTTTTTTTTGTATGTAGGTATGTTACGCGATAACTCCGGCATTTGTTTTTTTTTTACCGTATTTGATGATATTATATTCCACCTCTAAGAGTGGCTGCGTGGACAGCCACACACGAAGACTGATTTTTAAAAACAGCGCCTAGATTTTATTGTAAGGAGCAATTATTTTAATGGCTGATTTTGCTGTACTCCAATTGAAGGCGTTTTTCTCTCACAATATACTTTAAGCAGTGAGAACCGATTTTATGATCTTCTGTGTTAAGTCCCGTATAGTGGCGAACTAGGAGATGAATCCGGGCTTGCGCACTTTCCGGTAACCGGTTCTAATAAAACTTGACAAATAGATGCAATTCCACGTACTTTTGAATTCGGTTTGTTTGTCTTGTGTTTAATTTTGTATCTTGCTTGACAACGTGATGTTTTACTAAGTCTAAAAGCAGTCAGACTCCACTGTAGACAGACGAATTATTTTTTTAAACTGCTGTGCATTGAACCGGCTCCCAAGTCAATCCACCCATTTCCTTATTACCCAACACTTCTTTTTTTATCGCATTTTTGCATACTCTTATAAAAAAGCTAGGGCGCGACGCGAATCCATTTTGAAATATAAAAACGCATATACGTGCTATAAAGTCACACAGTAGACTGCGTATTGGCTCTAGTGGACACGGAATTGTCTAGGTCTCGAGACTCAAGTCGCTCCATACCTATCTCGAGACCGCAAGTGATCTCAAATGGACAACACTCTGAAACCAATCTCGTAATTTTCTCTGGAGATATTATCTCAAATGGACACTTAGTACACACATATTGTGCAAACTACAAAATTAAATTAAGGATTAACATAGAGTTACGGGCTTGAGTTTAACGTTTATATAGTAATTATAAAGGTTCAGATTCGAGTTACTCTCCAGGGATGTGTTTGTAACGCGATCAAAACGTGATACGAATGAGCGTGGACACAACTGTTGATTATGTATTCATGACATGAAGTAAATGGTGTTTTCGCGCTCTACAAGCACTGCATAGTTATTTTTATTGAAAACCAACAGCGTTTACAATATCATAAATATACAAAGTAAAACTTAAAATATTACAGCCAATAACATAATGAAATTTAGTATATTTGTATATACTAAATTTTATTCTACAAATATAATGCTTCTGATCTTCCCCAAAAAACGTGGTTGGTGTATGTGTGTGTGTGCGCGTGTATGTGAGGGTATGTGTGTGTATGTGAAAGAGAGAAAAAGATAATGTATCTGAAGGTTATAATAAACGTCACAGTAATTTGAGTTCCATTAAACTCTGGTTTACTCTAGTCGCACAGAGAGTTAGCAGGCTAAGCAAAATATTCTATCTTAATCATCATTAACCAATTGTACGTCCAATTGTATGGCACGGGTCTTCCTAAGGAGAGTGTTGAGGCTAGAGTCCGTAACGCTGGTCCAATCGTAAATTCACCGTTGGTGAAATGTATTGCTATTCAACATTCACAGAGTAGTACTGCCGCCGTAATTTGAATTTTTCATCATCAGCACAAAAAGACAAATCTGCCACAATTTCATTTATTTTCCTAAGTGGAGTAGGTATGAAGTTACCGTAAGAGAAAAGGGCGTAGGTACCCATATTTTTATGGCCAAACTAAGTTAAACGGACGCATTTACAAAACAAATTGGTAAAAAGGCATAATAGCATAAATACATCACTTCGTTTTAAGTACACATTTCTTTCACTAAGTAAATGACTAAAAAGACGCAAGTCACGTTTAACATTCTAAATCTTCCTTGTTTCCTTCCTTCATTCTAGATGTATATGTATGTAGTTACTGAAAAATGTTAATTTCCCAGATGACAGTTACAAAATGCTCACTAAATTTAAAGTAATAAAAATGTTGAAAATGTCAAGCTACGATACATTGAAAAGTCATTTCAACTAAAGTCTGTCTCATTCCAATTTACGCAAAAAGTAAACAAATAGATAACTGACCGTTTTAGTGATGGTCCATTGTACTGCTAATCACGATTGTTGGCGATTTAAAATAAAAAGTAGTTAACTGATACAGAATAAGAAGCAGTCAATTGGCTAATTGGCTCCTCTTGCGGTAATTCCTGATAAATGTTTGATTTGGCGAGAGATGTGAGATATTCGTTATGGCAATTAAAATATTGCTATAGAAGTCTGGTTGTACAAGCGTGTTAGCTTGCGAATAAATGTGGAGCAGGTACTTATACTACCAGTGGTTTTTCTTGCATAACCTATAGAAGCTTTAAGATTCCCGAAATCGTAATTTTAAATCCTCCTTCAAATCCTTACACTTAATACCCGTTTCAATTGCAATTGAAATCTACGAGTTACTAAACGATTACAAAAACTTTAATTGAATGAACCGAATAATTTTTTTTTGGACGCACTATGCTTAATAGTCTGTGGTCACAATTTTTCGACAGAAAAATAACCTCACTTTTGGACTACTGTTTTTCAAATACGCTTTTACGATGTTATTCAAATGAATACTGTTGAAAAAGTGATGAAATCAAGTCGATATCTTCAAAATATACGTGAAAGTGTTATGTAATCTATTAGTTGAGTGATTGTTTTAGAATTTTAAGCAAACCAGTTAGTTTACTTTTTGGATAAAATGGATTGGAACAGACTTTACATGCTGCCCTTTCGTCTTATTATTATACTAACGTAAACAATAGTGTTGTAATTATGCTAAATTGAAAATGCGTAATTGGTTACTTGCGCCTGTCTTACTTAGTGTTGAGTATTTTACGAACATTTTTTCATTAAGTTAAAAAGGGAAAAGTGTAATAATGAAATAATGAATCATAAATAATAAAATATTTTAAATTTCATATTTTGCGTACAATATAGGTTCATCTCACAGCGTTTACAGAAAGTATCTACATTTTTTCGTTTGGAAACAGGAAATATTTTTTTCATTCGAGTCCTTTAAATATTATTTTTAACACAAACGCTCTTTCAACTAACGGCGGCAGAGTAACTTGAAAATTAAAGTCTTAATAAGGTACTTGCCGACACAGGGATTCGAATCGTCTACCTCTCTAATAAGGAGCAACCGTTCTCCCATTGGACTTAGTAACAGTAGAGCTCCTTGTGAAAGAGTTCGTCCAGGGAAGTGCTGTCACTTTACCTATATCTGCCGCCAAATAGTCATGTGTGTCATTGGGTTGTCCAGTAAAAATGGGTGTTCCGCAGGGCTCAATACTTGGACCTTTCTTATTTCTGATTTATATTAATGATCTGCCATTCTTTGTTAAGGACCATTGCGAAATAGTGTTGTTTGCTGATGACACATCCTTGATTTTTAAAACAGACAGACATGACATTAACTATGACCGTATTAATGATACCCTCTCTAAGGTAGTTTATTGGTTTAATGCTAACAATTTATCATAAAATAAAAAAAAATAAAAAATAAAATCGACTAGTCTAAGCATAGAAATAAACGAAGAAAAGTTAGACCTTGTTAATAAAGCAGTCTTCTTGGGAGTGACCTTAGATAGTAAACTTCAGTGGTTTCCACATATATCGTCCCTGGCCAGCAGATTAAGCTCCACTGCATACGCAGTCCGCAGAATACGTGAGCTTACCGATGTTAGTACTGCTAGACTAGTTTACTTTAGTTACTTCCATAGTATAATGTCTTACGGGATTCTCATGTGGGGTAAAGCGGCAGATATTCAAACCATATTTGTATTGCAAAAACGAGCGATTCGTTCTGTGTACCGTCTAGGCTCTCGGGTATCTCTGAGAGAAAAGTTTAAGGAGACTGGTATCATGACTGTGGCATCACAGTACATTTACTCAAATATTTTATATGCCCGTAAAAATATACATAATTTCAATAAAAAAGAAGATATCCATAATATTAACCTTAGAACTAAGTCCAAACTCATGGTACCACGATTTCGTTTAACCAAGGTAAACAACTCTTTTATGGGGAACTGTATACGTTTTTACAATAAGATTCCGGAGCATATATTAAGTTTATCATTTCCTAAGTTTAAAAACTACATTAAAAATATTTTGATCGAAAAATCATACTACAAAATTTAAGACTACGTGTTAGATAAAGACATATGGAAAGACGATACGGCTCCAGAATCCACACAAATTTGATTCAAAGTGTATTCCATAGCATTTAAGTTTATTTGAAAAGAGCAATCCCTAGAGTTTCTTGCTCGTTCTTCTCAGGGAGGTCAGCGTAGTGAACGAGCAGTAGCTTAAATGTGACGTTTTCAAGTGTAAATTTATTTTACCTATGGAATAAATAATCTTTGACTTTGACTTTGACTTTGTGAGCATTGCTGCGTTCCGGTTCCGAAGGCAAGGGTGCTGGTGAAATTACATGCACATGAGACTGTCTACTTATGTCTCTTGGTGACGGGCGCACTGGCAATGCTCCTCAGTGTTGTTGTGATTTAAAGCTCTGACTTACCGCCAGGTACATTCGTCCCGTCATTTAGTAAGTATAATAAAAAAGAGCTACCGGACTTCTCTAGACCTTTTCTCACTATATCGAGTTCTTTATACGATCATGCATAGGAAATGAAACTAGTTTTTTGGATTTAAATCGCGTGTATTTATTTTCTCAAACAAACCGACGTTTCGGACCCTTTACTGGTCACGTGATCACGGCTAACTCATAATAAAGACAACAGGGTCAGCCAGCTGTGACCATGGTTTGTTGCATAAACCAAATATAAGCGATTTACATCTGAAAGAAACAGACCTCAAAAGTTTGTTGTTGCAATCCAATAAACCGGTTTCATTCCCTAATTTGCCACCCTTATAGGTGGAATTTTTTCTTTAAATTTGAATGAGACTGCTGAGTTACCCCTTTTCCAACAAAAAAATAATCATCGAAGTCGGTTCACAAATGCCAGAGTAATTAATAAGAACCTCCTCCTTGGAAAATGAAGTCGGTTCAAAATAGTTTCGTTTCGAGACTGTTTAATTGCAATAATTACAACAATTAATACGGCACTTATTAAAGTATTGGTAAAGTAGGTGCTACAGAACGACATAATTAAAACGATTTTTTTTTGTTTTGTAAAATGTAATTTCAAATTATTTTGTAATTTTAAATTATTTTGTAATTTTAAATTATTTTGTAATTTTAAATTATTT
>NW_020653715.1:583293-627231 GCF_003589595.1 Hyposmocoma kahamanoa
TTAAATTATTTTGTAATTTTAAATTATTTTGTAATTTTAAATTATTTAGTAATTTTAAATTATTTAGTAATTTTAAATTATTTTGTAATTTTAAATTATATTGAAATTTTAAACCATTTTGTACTTTAAATGTTTGATACATTAATTTTCAAAGAACTAATCACGATACATACAAAGAGCTACTTTTGGTCACAGATGGGTCACAGATGGGTCACAGCAACCAGAGCTACGTTTAAATAAGTTACGGCTCAAAGATATGTAAATGTGTCATGAAAATTTAAGTCTAGAGAAACATAATTTTGAGAGACGGCTCCCTTGATGGGAAATTCTAGTAAATAAGCACACAGCACATAAATATGCTGAAATAAGCACATCTACGCACTATCGTAACGGCATCATATGGTAAATAATTGAAACGTGAAATAGGGAACTCCAAATTATTATTGATGATATCATCAACCTATTTATAACGTCCCACTGGCACGGCTCTCCTCTTAGCCAAGGGTTTAGGTACGGACTAAACAAGGTATAACATGTTTTTTCATACTATCACATGCGCGCTCATGGATTTAATGTAAATTTAAACGAGGTGATGCGTACTTTACCTACTTCTGCCGCCAAGCAGTACCTAATGTGCGCATTACTGCGTTCCGGTTTGGAAGGGTAAGTGCTGGTGAAATTACACGCACATGGGACTTGTCAACTCATGTGTCAGGGTGTCGGGCGCAGTGGCAGTGACCCTAAGATTTTTGCGATTTAAAGCTCTGAGTGGCACTGCAACTGTTGTGGAAAGGCGTGTCGGTTACCACCAGGCGCACGACTTGTTCGCCCCATCACTTGATATTTAAAAAAAAAAGGTTTTCCTTAGAGCTTTCGGTAGATTATTGTATATTTTAGACGCGATTATAAAAAAATGTGTGATTTACAATAAATGCCTGCATAGCCTTCGTTTTGGATGGGCTTATGTTCCTTGGGCAGCGGATTAAACTAGCCTGATTATAATATTGCGTGCGCCACCAAGAGTTTTGCTGCACATTTTTTGTTTTCTTAGACAAAAAACTTGACGTGTAGCAGTATGTAAAAACATGATAAGAATTTACATAAGTCCACACCACACTATTCATCCATCCTCTCAGAAAGATGCAATAAAAACATTTCCCTCTGTCGAAGTCGGACAATAAAAAACCGTAATGGTTTATCCATCGAAGTGACCCTGCCGAGGAATGGGAGATTTATGCTGGAAAAACAGCTTTATGTTGTACGTTTAAGGAAACAACTGTTTGGTGTTACCACATTATGCTGATTTTATTGTAATGACGTATAAAACTTTTCTTTTCCTATGGAAATTTAAGAATGCTAGATTTGAATTTCTTTTAGGGAAAATACTTGAGGGAAATTTTAAATTTGCTTACCAAAAATAGGGACGTAATAAGATTTATTGACAGTTTCTAAACCTAAAAGTAAACAAGTGTAGGCAAACTAGTGGGAGTTCGGAGTTTGATGGTTCGAATCCCCGTGGCGGCATGTACATTAGGGATGCCGCGGATATGTATTATGACGATATCTACAGATGCGAACGCGGATACGTATATTTTCGTCTTCAAATCTGCAGATGAGGATGTGAAAAATAACTTAATCCACATTTGCCGATCAATCCCGATGATGATTAATTTAAAATAATATAATAGTTTTACATAATTCCGTTGGAAAAGAGAAGTGTTTATGATGGGCAAATGACGCTTTTCAAATAATAATTACGCAGCTTTTGTAAGGATTTAGTGTATTTCTAAGTGGATCATAAATTAAGCCCGCGGTGCTCAACAGCTGTTCACTTTGGGTGATCTTCAGTGAAAAATTCTTAATAACGCTTTTTAAAGTCAATAAGCTATGATGAAAGCCAATTTAAATACAAAGAAAATATTTCCATGCGCGTAACGTGAGTCAACGTAAACGTAATAACTATTTAGATAACAAACAGGTAATTGCCTGCACTACGCGCTACCGAATTCTCAATTCCTGATTGGCTAATAAGCACTAGTGCTTGGCAAGGGCTTTTCGTGAGGCCTGTTCCGGACGATCTTGTCGTAATCTACAAAACATCCATATGCGCAAAAACTCTGCGTCGATTGACGCGGCCGACCCGCGGTTGTGGATGCAGACGTTTGCGACGCTCCTAAGTACATTAGTGAATGTTTAGAAGCACTCGATAACAGTGAAGGAGAACATAGTGTAACAATGTTAATTTTTTTTAACTTATCTCCAAGACACTCTGGGGTCCAAATTGTAAACAACCGCACGTTTCTGCAGGACAAAGATTCTATTAATGTCGGCGGCAGGCGCGAAGAAGGCTCACGGAAGGCGTGACAAAGGTAGGTGGTGCTCTTCCGCGCCATAGGTGTTAAGTTCCCAATCCGTATTTAGCCAGTGTGGCGGACTACGGCCTTAATCTTTTCCTTAGAAGAGAGAGAGATCGTCATCAACCATGGGCATGGGCCATGGATGACGATGATGACGAATAATTTCCAAAACAGGTTAAAAGGTAAGAAACATTGGCATGCAAGTTTGCTGAGCAAGCTTCCTGCTTACGGCATCCCTGCCGACTTTTGCAGCTGGATATCAGATTTCCTTGGGGAACGGTCGATTCGAGTAGTCATTGAAGGCTGCTCATCTGACTTGATGGCTATTGATGCTGGAGTTCCTCAAGGGTCTGTTCTCTCGGCGACTCTTTTCCTGCTACACATCAATGACCTATTGGTCCCGGGTATAGTTGGGTATGCAGATGACAGTACAGTTACCGAGAGATATCTGTCTAGCGCAAGAGACGGCAGGGAAGATATTCGTTCGCTGAGAGAGGCTATGGTAGAGCGAACGAACCTGACCTTAAGTCTTGTTGCCCAGTGGGGTGACAACAATCTGGTCAGCTTCAACGCCACCAAAACGCAGGCCTGTCTTTTTTCCGCAAAAAGGAGTCCATTTGATCTGACTCCTACTTTTCGGGGTGTATCTGTCCCAGTTACCGACCGCCTAGAGCTTCTTGGCATGACATTAAGCGCAAACCTCAACTTTGGCGCTTCTATAGAGTCTCAAGCGCAAACTGCAGCCAAGAAGCGGGGTATCCTTAACAAGGTGAAGCGATACTTCTCGCCTGGACAGCTTTTAACCTTATATAAAGCGCAGGTCCGGTCTTGCATGGAGTATTGCAGTCACCTGTGGGATGGCTCAGCGAAATACCAACTAGCGGCTCTTGACTCGATTGATCGCAGAGCCAGGAGGCTTATTGGCGACGATGAGCTCGAATATAAACTTCATAGTTTAGCCCATCGGCGAAAGGTCGCGGGTCTGTCGGTTTTTTACAGATTATACTTCGGAGAGTGTGCCCATGAGCTCCACCAGCTCATTCCATCCGCCCCCTTTTACCATCGGACATCTACATGAACGGCGGGATATCACCCTCACCTGGTTGATATTCCTTTAAGACGTACTAAGCGCTTTTCGTCATCTTTTATAATGCGCACAGCCCGTGACTGGAATTCCCTGCCTGCGTCTATTTTTCCGAGTACATACAACCCGAATATTTTCAAGGTGCGATTGAATAGGCATCTTCTGGGCGAGCTCGTACCAACGTAGACCTCATCTTTGCTCTAGGGCTAGGTAGTGGTCAAGAGTACGTCCATTTTTAATAAAAAAAAAACATGCGATTAATAAAGCGATAACTAGAAACGAACCACCAGACCTTACAAATTTCTCTGTGCTTGTTACAAAAAGATACTTTATTACAAAATGCAAAAAAACAGATCTATGTTTTTTTTATTTTTAACGGGTTTCTTTTGCCGTAGCGCCATCTGTGACAAATCTATTTCTTCACTCAGCCAGGTACCTTTACAGCTACTGACTAGAGATGTAGTTTTGATAATTGTAATTTTTATAATAATTTTTGTTATTTTGTAAACAAAGTTATAACAAACTAGTAGAGTAATTTCACATACAAATAATTGAATACCACGGAAGTAAAACGTCCTGACATTCAACAAACTTAAAAATTACAATAAATGTTACAAAAATAAACATAACAAACAGTAAACCATTGGTAAATTCAATAATGAACGGGATCAAAACTTCTAACCATTGGCTTCTCTATTGAGAAACAATCGCTTTCCAACTCGCATACCACCGCAATAATATAAAAAAAAAATCTGATGTTTGCAAAGATTCATAAGTAAAGATAGAAAACATTTTCCCTGACTTGGTTCCGAATCATGTGGATTTGTCCATTGTACAACCCGATAAAGTACGTACGTATCTAAAAAGTTGGAGGTTTGATTCTCGTGTCCTATAAATATTCGCTAGGTTGTATCGGAGAGGAACCGATGTAGCGTTTCCTATCCGGTCGCAAATTTATGCTTTCCGACATACTATCGCGTGATCTCGTAATAGGGCCCTGGGAATAGCGGAAATGGGTTTTAAATACGACATTGGTTTCCAGCTTTGCGACCTTCCAATTGAATCATAATGTGAAGGAGCTTCCACTCTTCCACCTTCCGTGGTATGTCTATCGCTAACATTGGAAAGCTATATTCCATATTCTATAATAATTTGTCGCTGCCAGCACAAATGCCGTCCTGCTCGATACGGCACGCATTGGTCGCCAGTTCTTGAACATGAGTCCCTGACCGCGATCAACTGTGCCAACTGCCTCCGTGGCCGAACGGTTACTATTTTTTTGGCCGGATTGCCACCCAGAGGACCTGGGTTCGATTCCCAAGCTGGGAGAAATATGTGTGTGGTCTACATTTATTTCTCTCGTGAGTTTGGGTATAATTTGTGGTTGTCTATGTGTGGTCCATGGCACCCGCGACACAGATTTTCCCTAGTGTGGAGCTATGAGTGTGTTGTGTTATTATTATTTTTAATACCAGGGAACCGCCTCTCCCATTTTGAAATTCAAAATGTATCTTTTAGAACACTTGAGAGGCGAGAATGTGAAACAGATATCCATAATAATTGCATTCCCTGAATCTCCGACCAAACATATACCACTTGTTACAGAAGGCAGCCATCCTATATCCAACATTTCTCCCGGCCCGGAAGTCGAAACAGGGATCTCTATGTGGCAGACCAGAATGGTAACCATTCGGTCAAAGAGGCGGTTATTAATTAAAAATAAACTGAGATTATGGAGCAAAAAGCTTACAAATATGGGCAAAATCACCAGAATGACAGCGTTTACCAATGCACATATTCTTGTACATCTGGCAATCTTGTAAACTTCTAAGGGGCAACTTATTCTAGAGTCGTGTCGTCACTGATACCTCCTAATTCATTGGTCAATCCTACCAACATAACAAGTTATCCAGGGTTAACATTGGATCGCCAACAACAACAACAAACTCACCAAGAATATTAATAACGAGGGATTCGATATACCCTATTTCGACCTTTGATTCATTTCAACAACTTAGTGTCTGCCTACGACAGTGCTTGACTTGAACATACTTACAGGGAATTATGATTAGGTAAGTTAATAAACTTTGAATGTCTTCCTTTAATGTATCCGTTAGTAAGTACAAACTACACCTGATAATGTATGATGTTTGAAGTTCTAAAAGAGAATATATATTATGCCTTGTAATATGTTTTCAATGTTTTCAAGTGGTTAGGATTTGAAATATCATTCGATACCATAATAATTAGACGATATAGTACATAATTGTTGAGGCTGGGAAGTAATGGATTGCTGGACCGACGCGAGGCCTTGTATTAATACGACTCAAGCAATACCCGTTCCCACCGAGGCTTATAATAGCGATTTTCTCAAACAATGCGAGGTAATAATAGAAGACTAAAGATAAGATAAGTAATAAAAAAGTTAAAAAAAATGTAAATTAAACTATTTTTCCGGATTTAAATCGCGTTTATTTGTTTTTTCAAACAAACCGACGTTTCGGGCCCTCTAATGAAAAATCCCAAACAGACATAAGATTGCAGTACTAATTAATGTGTTTTAGTTTATTTGAATTTCTATTATTAATTAATAATAAATTGAACTTAATAAAAATTCATTCAATAAAATAATTTGTAAAACTTAATGTAGCTTAAATTGGAACGTTTTCTTTGTAAAATTAGTTGACTGAGGTGGTACTGTACCACCTCAGTCAACCGTGACCATGGGACCTGTAAAGGGCCCGAAACGTCGGTTTGTTTGAAAAAACAAATATACGCGATTTAAATCCGGAAAAATAGTTTAATTTCCTATGTGTAACAATCGCGAAAACCTACGAACTCGATATGTAAATTAAAATTGAAAGTAATATTTGACATAGTTTTTCCATGTACATTTAATAGTCTGCTGTACTTATGACGACGCTGTTTATTGCGTATCCATAAATATTTATTTTCATTATCGCTCTTCTCACGAACTTATTTTCGCGACGAACATAGAAAAAGGCCAAAATGACAGAAAATAATACTAAAGCATTTTAGTTTATTTTACCGCCTTTTTTAAAAATAATCATAATCAGCGGTGCTGGTAGGTAGTTTTCATTCTCGCAATAAAATGTTCACTTGGCAGTTGACTGTATGTGTGTATATGTTGAATTACATTTTTACGTAGCACTTACTTTGCGGCCTTGGCCGGGAAGTACTCACATGCTCCATAAATACCAAACTTTCCGTGTGCGTTTTTTGAAAGTAATGCAAACATTTTTGAGCATGTTTGAAAAAATTAAAATAATCTCCTCACACTGTTAGAAAGTTTCGTTTTCCTTTCCATGTCCAAGGACAGAATTTATTTGTATATTATACCACATATTTTCGTGGCCCCACCACGGCTTTGTTCATAAGCAACAGAAAACGACTTTCTATCATTTTTTTAGTGTTCCGTTGCCAAATTGGAAAATTAAATTCATAGTTTTCTACACAAAGCCAAATATCAAATATTACATCTTAATCATAAGATTTTTATACAACCCCAATCATCCACATTAATGCTAAAACAGAAATACCCAGCCTTGCAATTGTACCAAAGATAACATTTACCAAATTGAAATTACCAGGTTTTTTCCTGGTTAAGACATTTGTATCCACCATAATATTATAGATTTAAACATAAAATACGTCTACCTACAGATAATTCAAAGCAACTGTCCAATAAACCCTTGGCATTTTTTATCAGCGCGTTGTGCAAATAAGAAAGATCGTAATAATGATAAATCATGCTCTTTCGCAGTCGTTGTTATTGTTTTTCGCGAGGTCCAGAGCTGTTTGATACTTTCCATTATTACTGTAACATAATTAGCCTCTACTCTTCGAAGTTACGGCTTGGTGTCTCATGGGTTTTTTTAAATTTATTCAATGTCAAAACAATTTACAATATGTAACAGGTTACTAGTTACTAGTTTACAGTACTTGTTTAATTATGAATTCCATAACTAATTACGATTTAAATAACTACTATTCATAGATGTGTTCCAAAGTGACACTACAAACCTAGATAGTGTCTCTTCAGAACAGTTTTACATTACCAGACATTACCCTCGATGTCAATTATAATTTAAAATATATTTGACAAAAGCCTCCGTTGCCGAACGGTTATGCTGGTGAAATTACACACATGCACAGGCACATGTGACTTGTCAACTTACGACTCAGAGTGACGGGCACAGTGGCAGTGCCCGTCACCCAACTGTGACGGCTCCTGTCTCGAAACACAAATCCTCAACTTGTTTCATAACGAAGTTGATATAAATTCCTCATCTATATATGATATAAAATTTTAAAAAGATGAATAAAGCTAAAACATTTGAAAGATGGAACCCCTAAAGACCTTCTTTGACGTCTCGTAGATTAAAATCTACATAAATAGACAATCAAATGGACTTGTGAAATATTCGTGAACCGTATTTGTTTTGTGGATACCTGAAGTCGACGGTTCCTAGCATTAACTATCTTTAATTACTATTGCATAAAAGATATGGCAAAAGAAAGGCATACACTACCGGCATTTTTGTTTCCCAAAAACATTTTTTTAAGATATCAACTAACAGGACAAAGAAGTGAACTCGATGGTAAGCGCCACGCGTGTCCATCAGTTCCAGTGTAGCGTCCTTCAAAGTCGCAAAGTGTTAAATTTGACGTGCTCTTGAGTGTATCATAGAGACGTAGACATCAGATGAGAATATAATGGCCAAGGGCACATCCATTTTTCATAAAAAATAAATATTTGATATAGTGATAAAGCCCATATTTGATTACATATATAATATTTTTTATAATGTACCTATTTGAATGGAGTAATGAATTTTAATAATTTTAGGTATAAATAGGTAAAAGTAGGTAAGGTGGCAGTGCATCCCTGGACGAATTCTTTTACAAGGAGCTCTACTGCTACTAAAAATAATAATGTTCTTTACAAATGGTCAAAGGTGACGAATAGCAATGACAGCCTATTTCGCGTTGTATGGAATTTGTATTCAGATACAGTCTCATATTTTTCAGGCAAGGGCACAAATTTTGAAAAAGTTTTTATTGATCATAATCTCAGTACAGAGTACTAAAAAAACCGACCTCAAAAGAAAGTGGAGTTACGTCTATTTGCTAAGTTTTATTGAAATATCCCCTAATTCGCCACTATACAGGAGTTGACACTGGAGATAATAAAAATCGGCTCTCACTACTCAAAGTATATCGAGAGAAAAACGCCTTGAATTGGAGAAATAGCAAAATCAACCATTAAAGTAATTGCTCCTAAATTAAAGTTAGGCGCTATTTATAAAAATGAATCTTCATGCGTGAACAGCCACCCTTCGAGGTGGATGATTTTCTTCAAAATGAAATGGGACCACTATGGAAGTACCCCCTTTCCAACAAAAAAGAATCATGAAAATCGGTTTACAAATACCGGAGTTATCGCGTAACATACATACAAAAAAAAAATATTATACAGACGAATTGAGAACCTCCTCCTTTTTTGAAGTCGGTTAAAAAGAGGTGTATACGTGTCATCTGCAATATAACGCCAAAAAAAGTCTTATATGTGTAGAAAAAGTTTTAATCATTATAACCATTGATCAATTTCAAAAATAGAATTGCGTAGGTGGCTTATGAATCATTTATTCTTCTCAGTTGACGATTTTATAAAATATAAAAACTAATTGATTGATCTATGCATTCTCTTAACAATTATTTATTCAATCTACTAGCAGTGGAGTTCCATATGAAAGAGTTCGTCCAGGGAAGTACTGCCACCTCACCTGTTCCTGCCGCCAAGCAGCAATGTGAGCATTAATGCTTTCTGGTTTTAAAAGGTGAGGGTGTTAGTGAAATTACAGGCACATGGGACTTGTTAACTTATGCTTCAGGGTAACGGGCGCAGTTACCCTCCCTCTTTTATCGTCCCTCATATCTTTGCTCTGAGTAACACTGGCACTGTTATGGACAGGCGTGTCGCTTAACACGAGGCGCACGGCTTGTTCGTCTTCTCACTTCACATTATAAAAAAATGTAATGAAATGATGACATAATGTATTAATTAATTTAATTTAATAATGTTCTGCTTAATTTCTTATTATTATTTTGCATGCTTGCTTTTGTTGAATAATGTAACACCCCAATCAAAGCAAATAAAAAGGTAAAGGTGAGTTGGAAAAAATCCCAGGGATAAGCTCGCCTTTATTCATTGACGTTTAAAATTATTTGTTAAAATTTGCAATTTGTTTTGTTGTACACTAAAGTATTTACGTACATGCCGATTGCCGAATAAAGACGTAGAAATCGTTTCCGATTCAGATTGCGAAGGCCGGGCGGAGAAAAGTAATGACGACGTGGAATTTTTTGAACGGATTTATTACCTTTCCACAAATTGGTTTTGAAAATGTGTGATAAAAAATGTGACGGGTGGTCTCGGCCGCAGTTGGGTGGGCCAGTGGTGCGCGCGGGATAGCGCTGCGCTAGGGCGGCACGGCCGTGGCGGGCAACCCGCGGGGCAAGGATGCGGGGCGCTCTCTGTGTTACCACGTTAACACAGATAAACATATATTTTTAAAACGAAAATGTAATTCGTTTTTATTAAATATATCTGTACAATATGAGAATTAAACAGATACACATTATACCCATCATTACTAATTATTTGCCGCTTCTATTGTTACCTAGATCTTTAGAATCGGGCTAGTAGTAGTTGATTAGTAAATGCGTTTTGTGCATTTAAAAGTTTTTCCTGTAAAATTAATAATAATAATATATTTATTCTTTTCCACAGTCAAACTTATATCTAGGTACATAAAATACAGTGTATCCTTTTTATTGGGACGACTGGTGCTCAAACTAGGTAAACCCTGTGTTATGAGACACCGGTCTCCCTTCCCACGTGCGTGTGTGCGTGCGTGCGTGCGTCCGTGCGTGCATGCGTACGGTCTAATCATACCAGACCGCAAAGCAAAACTTCGGTCTCAACATAATTAAGTGATAATAGCCATTTAGTTATTGCGGCCTTATTCTCTCTCGCAGTCTTGTCACAGAGGGAAATACTTGTATTTAATTTATTCTACAGTCGATTCCGCTGGTACCTGAAAAATCTAAGCATAAATGAAGTTCTAGTCTTGACAGCAGTAAAATTGTGATTTTGATAATACCGCTTCATTCGGCTAGGGTAGCGATACATCAAATGATATTTAATTTTTAAATTTATGTTCATACTATCTACTTACTCAATGACTTTGGTCAATAAAGCAGTGATACCATGACGTCAGCAGCGCACCCACTCTATAATCCCATGTAAAAAAAGATTTATTCAATTTTGACTGCTCAGACGTTCAGCTGTTCCATACAAAATCTTTGCAATAGTCGGTTTTTGTTTCATTGTTTAAAATAGTGGTAGGCAAAGATCTGTGTTGTTAATTACAACCAACTTGTATTGCTACATTGTGTGTGTGGCGATTGTGATAAAGAATGTAGTTGAAAATAAAGAAGTCCAAAAAATTGTCACTTAGGTCATTTCTTGTGCAGTGGGAGAATGGTTGCTTTCCTATTGAGAGGTCGACGATCCGAATCCCTGCAGCGACATGTGCATTGAGCCAGCGCGTGCCGTACTACGGTCTAAACCATCTCCTTATAGAAGACCCGTTCCCAGCAGTGGGACGTATGACAAACAGAAAAAATCTTTAGATAATTCTAAATTATTTAAATATGTCTCGGGACCAACAAAATATTATATTTTATTTAGTCTATCATTCCAGTCCAATCCGGCTTGATGATTTATAGAAAAAAAACCCGTGAATCAGATGTTATGCCTTTAGTGGTTGTTACCCATAGACAAGAATCTGGGAAGAATCTGGGGGACTAGATTCTTGTCTATGGGTAACAACCACTTCATTCACAAGGCATACAATGCTCAGAGGAACGCGCAACAGAAAATCATCTCACGAGCACGAGTAATTATTTATTAAGTAAGTATACATAAAGTGTACCAGCAAGTCATCTTATTCGGATCAAAGCTAATGAAACCTATACAGGCGTTCTACGCACGGGATGAGAAACTGCTGCAAATCTACTATAAGCTGTAATTAAAAGAAGCCCTAAAGTTGCGAGCACAACACCACCACAACAGCCTCTTCTAGGCTACTTTAAAATAGTAATAAGTAACGGTTATTAATACTTTAGCCAGGTAAAATATTATTTTATTGAACTAAAGCTGTTCAAGTCCCAAAAACTATGTTCGAATATAATTTAAAAGAAGTGCCGCGTAAACGGCACATGTCAACTCAGAACGCGTGACGTCATTAGTAGGTAAAAAACTAGACAAGAATATGTAGAGTAGATCTCGTTGTGGAAGAGTTCGTCTGGGGATGTACTGCCACGTTCCGGTGTTGAAAGGTAAGGATGCTAGTGAAATTACAGTGCCGCATTGGCAGTGCCGCTGAGATCTTAGTGATTTAAAGCTCTGAATGGCACTACAACTGTTATGGACAGGCGTGTCGCTTACCACCAGGTATACAACTTGTACGTCCCGCCACTTGGTATTATAAAAAACGAATATACTTTCTAACTACAGTTTAGATTTGTTCTGATTGTTACTCGATTGCCTATTGCATAGGTCCTAAAACTTCAGTATACTGCAAATGCAAACTATGTAAATGCCACACAGGTCTCTTTTAAGATAAGGTTAAGGCATTATATTCGACATCGCTGCATTCTCTTATTATAGTGCATAAGCATTCATTAGAAAGGGCAAGGCAAGACAAGTTAGAACAAGTTACAGGCTGGAATGCGACTCAACTTGTTACTAAACCACCAACATTAATATAGGCAAACTATTCGCGCCGTCACTCCTCTTTGAACAAGATTTGAAGTTATACATCGTCTTAGACTTGTTTCAAGTTGGAAAGCAGATATGATACTGGATCGAGATAGATCAAATTGACGCCTAAGATTTAAATTCAAGTCTTTACCGCTTATGATAAGAACATCCAAAGTCCGATGTTGAAAATGGTGTGCTCATGATTGCACCAAATTTAAACTTAAAAAATAACATAATTTCATTACAAAATATGGATTATTTTTTATCTGAAATAAATTATATTATTGTTATTATTATGAAAGAAGATATCCAAATTGCAAAGGCCAAACTCATGGCACCACGATTTCATTTAACCAAGGTAAACGATTCTTTTATGGGTTATTTATGGATTAACTGTATACGTTTTTACAATAAGATTACGGAGCATATATTAAACTTATCATTTCCTAAGTTTAAAGCCTGCATTAAATTTTTTTTTCTGAATGTTCGATCTTTGTATTAATAATTATAACAAACTAGTGGAGTGATTTCACATAAAAAATAATCATATTATATAAATATCAATTCAATAAAAATTTTGAATACAGTGAATGGCGACATCTCTCGCCAGGGCTGGTAGCTGTAAGGGTATCTAACTGAGTGATAAAACTTTCATAGATTTCTCACAGATGGCGCTACGACTAAAAAGTCGTTGAAAAACCAAATGCAAAGACACGACAACAAGCACATAGAAAAATTCGTGAGGTCCGCTAGTTCGTTCCGTGGCTTAGTTGGTATAGCGTCTGGTACGGTATACTAGAAGACGTCGGTTCGAATTCGGCCGGCTCGAAGGAATTTTTTCTGAGTGTTCGATCTTATATTAATAATTATAATAAACTAGTGGAGTAATTTCACAAAAAACAATTGTATATCAATTCAATAAAAATTCGTCGTAGAATAATCACTCAATCACCCAAAATAAAAGTAAAAGCAAGAATAAAAATTGGTGAGGTGTAAATTCAGAAGGCATCCGAAGATAAAATTTTGCTTAAAAAGAACTGATGTTCAACTATTTTTCTTTCATCTACCATTTTCCTCGCTATAGTGAGGTGAAAAGTTGTAAGTATCGCTCGGCATCAAAGTTGTTTTACGTCTCGTGTTTTGAAACCCTCGCTACGCTCAGGAATCTATTTTTGAACCACTCGCTATAACTTTGCAGCATTGTACAACAAATGACTATTATTTTCACTAATATCAGGTTTCTTACCACGGTATGACTTCTATTTATTTTCCCGATATTTCGGAACGGTTGCACGCTCCATGGTCACGCGTTGTAAGAAACCTGATTAGTGACAATCATTTAGTAAATAACCACGAAAGTCTTAAAATCTATAAATGACTATTATTTGTTAGGAAAACCAACAACTGAATAATAAATGGTAATAATAACAACTGAAGGCTGATTTGGACGACTTCGGAGCCGAACGTTACGTTAATTAAATACAAAACTTTAAATAAAATTCAAACAAATAAAATCGATTAGTATGTCATTGAGTACGTTATCCCGCACGGGAAAGCGAAAAGACGATGTCTCTCAGGGACGCATAAACTCAAACTTTCCACAATAAAGTTGATTAGATATTTGACAGTGCAACATTCTGAATACGTCTTCTCATCCTGTTGTAACCCAACCATGTCCAAAACGAACGGACAGAAAGCTTTTAAGAAGAACCGACCGGTTCAAGGGATCAATTTCCGCCTTACTTCCTACACCCTCCATCTTGGTTCTCGGTACTTAGCAGCGGCGCAAGGGACTCGGATTGAATTTACTTAGAGAAAGGCATAAATGCAATTAACTGGAAAACTGCTCAGTGCGAGCACTTACCTGCATTGGCTGGTTAAAAATGCACCTCCAACAGTCAAGCTCATTGTTTAACAAAGCTTTATTTCAGGGTTCTTTATTGCGACTTGTACGCTCACAAAACAACTAATGAAATGCTCTTTATTGCATAATGCGAATTATGTATATAACTAAGATTAACTTGAAAATTATTATTGTCCTTAAAAATCCAGCTGAAAGGTACCAGGAATAAATGGGTGTATATGAAGATGTTATTAGCAATACCTCTCTCTCTAATGGAAGGTAAATAATCGTGATAAAGCCTGTATGTTGAAGAAAGTTCACAATTCTTGGAAAACATATAATGTCCCCAATTCCCATTTCTGTCGCTGTTAATCGAAAAAAAAATATTATGGGTACTGCCGTGATTAGTAAAAGCCTCTAGTGAGTCAACCGTGACCATGGGACCTGTAAAAGGCCTGAAACGTAGTTTTGTTTAATATACAATAAATATACGCGATTTAAATCCAGAAAAACAGTTTCAACTCTGTCTCTATTTTTATCTTTTTCTAGGTGCATAATGTATGAAGTTACCGTAACAGAAAAGTAGATTTTTTTCTAATTATTTTAATTTCTAATTTATTTTCTTTACACACGTGAACTTGTAATGGGTTGACACAGATGATGTCTGAGATATAAATGAAAATGTTCTTGATTAAATGTCAAGTCTGTAACTACACATATACAAATTTCAATAGAAATGTTAGCAAGACAAAAAATTATATTAATTTTTGGGGCTGGTAGCTGTAAATGTATTTAACTGAGTGGTGAAATATCACAGATTTCTCATAGATGGCGCTACGACGAAAAAGTCATTGAAAAACCAAATACAAAGATACGACGCAAGCACATAGAATAATTCGTGAGGTGCACTGGTTCGTTCCGTGGCTTAGTTGGTATAGCGTCTAGCATGGTATGCTTGAAGACGTCGGTTCCAATCCGCCCGGGTCGAAGGACTTTTTATAAATGTTCTACCTATGTATTAATTATAACACGACAAAGTAAACTCTCTGAAATATAATATAGTCCTACCGCTGGGCATAGGCCTCCTCTCATAATGCGAGAGCTATATTGTAGTTCCTACGCGGGCCCAATGTAATGAAATATATATTTATTGATACCATAGCAGGTACATAGACATTATCACCCTATCTCCCAAACTAGGCGAACTTGTATCTTGGGAACCAATTCCAAATCCAAAAAAAGAAACTTCACACACGTCATTAAATTGCTTTGCAGACGTGTGCAGGTTTCGCCACAATGTTTTCTTTCACCGAAAAACTCGTGGTAATTTTCACAATAAACTTCGTACTTCCGCAAAACTCAGAATTCGAAGACACAACCGTCTGCTTGAGAGGCCATTTGAACCATTAAGCTGCCACAGCGTTATCTCTGAAATATCGCGACCAGTTATTATATCGACTACATCAATACTCAATATAATCATTTCAAATTGTTCTCCGTAATTGACGACGCTTTCTATATTCTTTATCATTAATTCCTTATATTTCGTGCTTAAATAGGTCAAAACGTTTAACAAATCTGATAAACCATTTCCCTGAGTTAAACTAACAAACCTATTAAACTACGGACCCCTTTAACATTTAACTATAATCTCAATTTGAATGTACCAGATTTCTCTTTGCAGCGAACCGGAATGCATTAGAAGAAGCGCGGGACTGAGTTATGCTCCCTGCGAACTCCGAAGCTCTATTACACTGATTTAAACTTCCCCTTCTTGCGCGACTCTCTGACTAGGAGCTATTAGTGTTAGTTTTTAGCACTAGTTCTAGTTTCTCGATTTATACTAGTTAGTTAAGAATACTAACTTTCAAACATCATTGTAAAACTCTGTTTCAAATAACATAAATTTCAAATACTGCATTTGAAATTTAAATTAAGAGGTAGAAAACTAATTTGGTAGGTACCCTATTAGACAACTTAGAGGGCGACTTGAGTTTCTAACTTTGTTCAGTTAGACCAGGGTCATATTTTATAAATAGCTGTGTACATCCAAGGTCGGCACTTGGACTTATTCTTTTCACTACAAGTGGTACAGATTGTACCGTATGTTACTATCTATCTATCTCTATATATTAATCTACAAATATTCACTTGAAAAGCGTGTCAAGAGGCTTATACGGAATTAGTAGAGACGATGCTACAGAGCCTTGAACATCGCCGTAAACTTGCCTGCTTATCGCTACAGGATATATCACGGAGAGTGTGCGAGGGAATTGCACGAATGAATTCATCAGTGAGCTAGGGTTCCACCCTTATATACATTATGGATATTTCAAGGATTCATACGAGGCGGTTTGCTCCCATATGGTGATCCCATTTATATGGTGAATGGCTATGGAGTGGAGTTCCCTAACTGCAAATTTGTTTCCTGAACGGCCTTGGGCTTTTTCAAGGCGAAAGTGAATAGGCATTATTTAGGTGTGCATGCGCCATCTTCGGCTTCATCATTACTTTTCATCAAGTGAGAAAGAGGTCAAATGCACACTTATTTTTTAATGTAAAAAATAGAATAATGAACATCTTTGAACTAAAAAACGTTATATATATATATATATATATATATATATATATTATAAAACTGCACCCGTCACCCCGAGTTATTTATTTATTTATTTATAGAATAGAATAGAATAGAATCGTTTATTTCATGTTATCAATGTCACAATATTACAATTGGAAATACAATGTCAAGGGATAACTATGATCAGTCAGTAACAAAATAATAATAATATATTTATTAATATATTTATTACAAAATAATATTTATTATTTGTTTATGTAACGACTTCGATTAACCAGCGGTTAGCACTATGAGCGTTAGATGAGGAAAAACACTTTTCCGAAACACACTTTTTTCACTAAATTGGTTCTGATCTGGGGGTGTTCACAGAAATAAATCCAAATAGAACGACGATGATGCATTTCTTAAACAGATGAAGCACGTCATCTTTTTCATAAATTCCGCTCACCACGTGTATTTCAAAGTGCATAATTAGTGAAGTAACACAAATATTTTGTTAAAATCTTATTACCAAATTTTGTTTACTACCTGTAAGTACAACTAAAATAATAATGTGACAACCCTACGCTTCCAATAAAGTGTAGGTATTGATGCGCCCATTAAGCAAGAGTTGACCTACTTGTTCTTATTATACTATGTCATTAACGCTCTACATGTGCTTTAAGGGCACTTTTAATCTATAAAAATCCCAGCGCGGATGGAAAAATAGTCGAGCCAACTTGGTTAGTCATGCAAATGCACTACTTAAGTCTTGGGTCCACTACTTACTCAAGTTTTAATACCAACTTTGATTTTACTTTGGGAGAAAATGAAAAACGTGCCGGAGGGAAGTATTAAGATTTTGATTTGCATTTATTAAACGCAGCTAGTGTCTATTATAATTTATTTATAACAGGAGACTGGAGCGCCCGTAGTAGGTCATGTAAGGTTTGATTCAAATCAAATTCTATTTGATGTCAGTTTACATTTGGACTCTAAGATTTACAACAATTTTCTTGTAGAGTCGAAGCTACAAAATCTCGGCCATCGCAGAAAAGTAGCCTTCTTGTCCGTTCTCTATTGGACACATTTCGGGGAGTGTGCGCAGGAACTTTTCAATTTAGTTCCACCCTCACCGTTCCTCCTTCGGTACTAGAAGGTCCGGAACACTCCACCCTTATGTCGTTGATATACCAAGATGCGTGCAAGTGCGCTTTGCTGCCTTCTCTATATCTGTGTTTCCCGAAAAGTACAATTTGGGGCTATTCAAGGCTAGAGTGAATAGGCATTTTTTTAGGCAAACGTGTCCCATTGTCGGTCACATGGTCGCTTAACATCAGGTGAGATTGTGGCCAAGCGTGTGTCTATTATATATTTAAAAAAAACATCGTGTTATGTGAGCTGCTGCCCAGTCCTAAACGCTCAAGACGTCCTTGCATCTCTAAAATGCTCATTCGTCCCAGATGTAAAACAAATTTCTTTTGTAACTGATAACAATCACACTGGTGGGTCTGACATCACAATTAATTCAATTTAGACACTTGAAACTTGGGTAATAAACTCACTGAAATAAGAACTAAATAATTTAAAAGTCTTTATTAAGCCTATGGAACACTCCCCTATTATTCGTATACATGAAAGATAATCTATTTGTTCATAAATATACAGATGGTGTCACAAGTGCTACATACAGACTGATTCTATAAGCGTATAAACAATGTCATCTTTTGCAGCGACATCGGCAGATACGTTTGAGAGCGCGTTTCATACCCGCAAAGAAGTGGATCACTTGCTCCTGAAAAAGGTATACAATGATGTCAATACGTACAAAAGCAAACCGAATATAGTTGAATGGTTAAATGCAATGATATTACACTGTTAAATGAGTCATTATCATTTAAAAAGAAGAAAAGAATTTTATTTTTCCGGATTTAAATCGCGTATATTTGTTTTTTCAAACAAACCGACGTTTCGGGCCCTTTACAGGTCCCATTTTCACGGTTGACTGAGGTGGTACAGTCTTCAACCAGTTATGTCTAATATTGATGCAAACCACCTTATTTTTTCACTATAGTTACAATAGTTATTAATTAAATACCTTATTTTTAATTTTACAAAGAAAACATTCCAATTTACGCTACATTAAGTTTT
This sequence comes from Hyposmocoma kahamanoa, assembly GCF_003589595.1. Classification (NCBI taxonomy): domain Eukaryota; kingdom Metazoa; phylum Arthropoda; class Insecta; order Lepidoptera; family Cosmopterigidae; genus Hyposmocoma; species Hyposmocoma kahamanoa. The sequence goes on from NW_020653715.1 coordinate 602,140, forward strand.
ACAAATTATTTTATTGAATGAATTTTTATTAAGTTAAATTTATTATTAATTACTAATAGAAAATAGAATAAACTAAAACATATTAATTAGTACTGCAGTCTTATGTCTGTTTGGGATTTTTCATTAGAGGAAATACTGGATCCCAAAGTGGTGGTACGGAGAAACCATCTTCCCTGTTGAAATTAGGATGTTTTTTAATTTCAATGGCCTCTCGCAGCATCCTGGGTAGATAACGGACTTCTTTTGCAAGAACTTGGGGTTTGTCAACTTCATTGAGTATGTAGGTTTATCCATGACATGCTCGCAGACTGCAGACTTGTTTACGCGACGGTGTTGTTGACTGTGTGGTTGAAGACTGTACCACCTCAGTCAACCGTGAAAATGGGACCTGTAAAGGGCCCGAAACGTCGGTTTGTTTGAAAAAACGAATATACGCGATTTAAATCCGGAAAAATAGTTCCATTTCCTATGTGTAACAATCGCGAAAACCTAAGAACTCAAAAGAATTTTAGTTTAGAATTGTCATATTAACGTGCGAACCATAGTAAGTCTAAAGAAACGTCAATTCTATAACGCTAGACTGTCCAAAGTATTGTTAAATTCTACGAACTGAGAGAAATGATAACAAAACCATTACGTCAAAAGTCAGGATTATGCTTTTAGGAAATTATTTTTATGTAACATTCATTGAGCTCGACTTTGAGTGAAAGACAAGCTGACGAAAACCCGACAGTGGAAATGTAAAGTCAGGATTCTCTGATCATATTTTACAAATATACAAACACTGGAATGTAATAATAAAGTTAAATAATTTAATATTTGTAAGACAGGTATTACAGAACATTCCTGTGCAATTTCGAGAATCAATTTCATTTTAAACAGGTTAGGGTTGTAATGTTTTGATTTTTGTTATTATCAATTTCATATTATATTTTGTGTCGAACTGCAAATGAGGCTTATGCTATTATTGTTACAAAAATAACACAAGGCATTAACGTCATGTCATAAAATAATGTCCCTGAAGTCTTGAACTATAAATCGTAAATCATTACTGTAAATAAGAAATAAGGTAAGCCCAAGTATTGACCCCTGTGGAAAAACAAAGTTTACTGACCAACCAGTCTAGACGACGATATCAAGCGGTTAAGCTGGATATTATTTTTAACTCTTAATAATACTTTTAACTTGCTAATAATTTTCACGAACCTGCATGAGGTTAAAGCACATGGCGACGAGTGCCATTCCCAGCATTAGATACATAGAGCACACGATGAAAGGGGCTTGTATGCGTTCGGTATACACTCGCTCACCGGGCACGAAATCTCCAAAACCAATACTGTAAAAACCACATAGGTAGACCAATTAAAAATCATATTTGAAAAAGTTATCAGAAAGTATTTATTTTATAGTATATTACTCTAGCTTGGTTTAGCAAATAAACCAAATTTCTTCAGTAAGCACACCTCCTACGATTGAAATGTTTTATTTATGACATCTGATCAATGTTTAACTGCTTCTGTGATCGAACAGTTGCCGTGCTGGTTTGGCACGCAGAGATTGCGGGTACGATTCCTGGGCTGGGAAAAATATGTGTATATTTCTCCCGGCGCAGGAATCGAACCTTACATTTATGGCCTACATTTATTTCTCTCGTGAGTTTGGATGTAATTTGTGCTTGTCTATGTATGTGTCCATTGCGCCCGCGGATTAGTGCGGGGCTATGAGTGTGTGCATTATTTATTTATTTATTTAATCATAATCAGTGAAGTCCACGTCGTACTTAAATAACTAATGTACCACAAATTCTATTCACTACAAAAATAAATTTCTAAGTATTTGTGGAAACAATAGTGACAATAATTAACACATATCTCACTATTAATACTCCTGCAGTTATTTTTTTACATTTTAAATCTCACTTAATTACACCAAAAAATATTTTCCACTTCACCCAAAACTTAAAAAATAAAACTTCGGCTTTCAATACTGCGCTGTTGTGATTGAGTTACAGTTTTTATATTTATATCAAATTTTAACTTTAATGGTTTTGGAGAAAAGCAGCTATGACAGATGAACGGATGGTGGACACAGACGAGATTCCATAAGTGTTCAGCTGTCTCAATTTTGACACGTAAGTGAGCAACATTAAAAATTTTAAAGAGACTTATGTGTCCCACATTAACACAGACGAGATTCTATAAGTGTTCAACTATGTCAAATTGTGTCCCACATATACCACAGACGGGATTCTATAAGTGTTTAACTATTTCAAATTGTATCCCACATATACCACAGACGGGATTCTATAAGTGTTCAACTATCTCAAATTGTGTCCCACATATACCACAGACGGGATTCTATAAGTGGTTAACTATTTCAAATTGTGTCCCACATATAACACAGACGGGATTCTATAAGTGTTCAACTATCCCAAATTGTGTTCCACATATAACACAGACAGACGGGTTTCTTTAAGTGTTCAACTATCTCAATTTTGATACGTAAATGAGCAACATTAAAAATTGTAAGGGCAATCGCCATTAGGTGCCATTTAAAATGTAAGTGCGAAAGAGGCAACGTTACAAAATGAAGAGGAATGAAGGATAATAAAAACAGCTCAAGTTTGTATCAGCAATTACCAGCTCAGAGAAATAAAGCAGAAATATGAGCCATCGAGTAGGCTCCAGTCCTCCCATTGACGAAACAACATCGACCCGAACATCAGGTACCTGTAAATAATTTATATTTCAAATATATAATATAATCAATACTTTAAAGTATTGAATATTAATCATCATTATCATCTTTGACTTCGACTTAACACAATTTGTGTTATTAACTTTCTTCCTCCTTCTTCAGAAATTAATAAATAATGTTTCTATAAGATTCCGGTTCATATTAAAAATTTGCCATCTACTAGGTTTAAAGTACAGTGAAACAAAACCTTTATGCCAAATGATACAGCTTCTGCGTACTTGGATACCAAAAGTCCGTGGTAGTGACAACATTTTTCATTCTATAATGCTTTATTTATTATTAAAATAAAATTTCAGCTCTTTTTTTCAGAATTTCCGCATCAGCAACGATAATAATTCAGAAAATTATTAACGATAAGTAGGTCTTTGATTGCTTGTTGTGCGTTTGTCGAACCAATATTAAGTATTTTCGTTTTATGCCTAATAACGTAATACCATTACGTTATTAAACCTTCGAGTACCAATTCTTTACTTTTCGTTTATTTCCACGGTAATATTCTACAAGAACGAGTGTATTGTTTATTGCTTTACATGTTAATCAGATACGTTCACGTGTATGAGCTTATAGCAATAAAATGTTTCCTCCATAAGGAATATCAATTTGTAAAATAATATTGTATAATTTTTGCGAACAATTGAGAGATCGGTGGTTCGAACCCTGTGACGGCATACACCTATATCTTTAATCTGTAAGACGCGTACATTTATTAATGTTTAGCAACGATACCTCAATTTAACTGTGAAGAAAAACATTGATGAAACTGGTCGAAGAAAGTTCACAACCCTTAGAAACGTGTGAAATATCCAATTTTAGTAGCATTAGAGCTCGTTGTGATAGAGTTCGTCCAGGGAAGTGCTGCCACCTTACCTATTTCTGCCGCCAAGCGGTAATGTGAGCATTAGTGCACTCAGGTTTTGAAGGGTAAGGATGCTAATGGAATTACAGGCACACGGGACTTGTCAACTTATGTCTCAGGGTGACGGGTGCAGTGGCAGTCACTTGGTATCATAAAAAAGTCGTGTTAGGCCAACATGGCGGCATATGACCTTAACCATTAGGAAGTGTAACGCTTTCACTATGATGATACTGATAGTAATGATTCTGCAAGATCTGTGCGCTAATCTGAAGCTGACTCCCGAGCGTAACTCTCTTCGTAGCTCGGTGAGTGATGCTGAAATATGTATCAAACTAAATAACCAGCCGTCACCATGAGACTTGAAAAAACAAATACACGTGATTTAGAGCCGCAAAAGTAAGAAAAGTCGATTAATCATTTCAACTAGGGAAACTTACCCAAACATAATAGCAACGCAAACGCTAATCGGCACAGTGATGGCCTGAGCATCAAAGGTGACGTAGCTGAACTCGCTGGATGTCTCGCTACGGGCGGCCACGGGCTCGGACCAGCCCCGGGGCGCGGGGCGGGGAGGCTCGTAATACCGTGGCATCGGCATTGATGTGCTCCTTGTATAGTCTGGGCGCCTGAATAGCAATCGTCTTTATTTTGAAAATGATCGAATCATTGGCTAGCAACATTTTCAGTAGTTCGTTTTTACTACTAGAATGATTGCTAGCACAAATCAAAATGGTGGATGGATCTAATGAAAGGCTCAATAAATCAACAAATTTATCTCCTGTCAGTGGTTCATTGAGTTTACAGACAAGAGCGCAACGTAAAACAAATCGTTCGGAAAAAGTTTGAACAATGATTTATTTCCCCCTCGAGGCGCGTTTTAAAGACCCTTATTAAAAATACACTCGACTTTATCCATTATCGTCGACACGTCACTTTGGAGTAATACGCTTCTTTTACACAATCTTGAACCTTCCCATCAATCTTGCGAATGATAGATCGTTCCGAAAAAGATACTAAAATGGAATTTTATACAGAAACTTCTTGTACAAACGTGGCAGAGGTAAATAAAAGCACGAAAATGTAACCGCTACAGTATCCTGTACATCAGGATACTGAAGTAATTGCATAATAGCAGATGTTTCATTCCGTTAAAATCAGAAATTGAAGAATATTTTTAAACTCTATCAACGATCCATTAATGAAAATTAAATTTTCAAACAGACACGACAATATTAATGATTAAGAAACAGCATCAAAGATTTTAAAAAAATCATTTGCATTTACACGCGCATGACAAAGTAAACTCACTGTTATGTAGTTTTTCTAGATTTTAGCGTCAAAACAAAACAGGTTTGACTTTAAAGACGCGATCAGTGTGCCACTAATAAATCGATTTGTAATAGTGCGTGTGAAAGAGAACAAATTTTTTTTAGTGAAGGAAATAAAGCAAGGGCAAAATGAATGAAAGTTTTCTGTTCTCTGAATGTTCTCAAACTTTGGAATCTTGTTGATAAGACTTTTATAGGTATCAAAATATTTTTTTAAGAAAAGCGGGAAAAAGTGATATATACTTTTTAGAGTGATATCCCTGATCTATCAAAATAAAAAACACTTGATTCTCCATCACGATTAGTGCACGCGCCGGTAATAAATAGATTTATAGCACTTACCTCTGAAAATTCTTAGGATATGGTGTATATCTTGCAGCGCTTGGTATTCTGGGTTCTCTAGATTGTGGATATCTGTCATATGGATTTGTACCTGCGTCATATCTGTCAAAGAGTTCTCTGTTTTTCTGATGTCGTTCGGACGGATATATATTCTGTAGTCGTAAATCATTCATTCTATATTCATAATTGTCTTTAAACGTATTAACTGAATGTCTATACCTTTCTTCTCTGAACGGTGGGTATGCGCCAGAAGTATATCTGTTTGGATACCTATCCAAAAGGTCACTATACTGATAGTTCCTATTAGCTTTCTGACCATATCTATCTACAAAATCTCTATACTGTGGGCAACCTTCTCTATAAGGCGGGAACCTATACAAGTGTTCTTCTTCATCTAAACTATCTTGGCCTCTATCAATATAGCCATCTGCATTGATTCTATTAGACTGATATCTCAAGTCTGCCTGGTTATTGTTTTGTAGAATGTTGAAGGCAGGATCGTTTCTCCAACCTTCTGGACGTTCAATGCTTTCGACATCGCTGACTTCTAGCTGGAAATAAACAAATACTTAGGAAGGAACTAAAAATGCAGTTAGTTCGTTAGTTACCCAACAGCTCCTGATGACTATCGAGTGTTCAGTAATTGATAAAATTTAAAAACAAATATTTTGCATTTTTATTATGGAACTACACCAAACTAATACTTTTAAGAGAACTTAATAGGATATGCTCAAAATCTAAAATTTTCTGAAAGTACCAAGTCATACCTGTGTCCTTAATCTCGCCACTCTTCTCATCCTAAACCCAGGGCATCCTCTGCACAGGCAAACTAACGCGTAGATGCATTTGAACCACCGAGCTAACAATTCGCCTGAAACAAATAAATCTTACGATTTCAACTTTACAATTTCATCTCAATCTCGTGTAGTTGTCGACGTCGGTTAAAATGAAAATTGTCATATCTATCATAGACATATCTTACCACCATGGATGTCATAGAATGCAAATTAGTCAAGAATTTAGGAGTTATACTATGACCATGTGTATTAGGTTGAAACTAACGTGGCAATTAAGTAAAATCTTCGATATTGTAGACGTTAAAGATCTTCCCAAGACGAAAGCAAACACACTAATTTCATCATCATCATCAACTCATCATATGTCCTTATATACCGTTATCTCTTAGGCAAGTGTTTTAGGCGATAATCTACCACGCTGGTCCAATACGGGCCGGGGACTTCACACGTTGAGAACCTTCTTTGACGTGCAAGTTTCATCGCAATGGTTTCCTTCACCGAAAAGCACAAGGTAAATTTCAAATTAAATTCCGCGCACAAATTTCAAAAAACTCAAAGGTGCGAAACCGGATTTGAACCCACGACCTCAGCTCGCGAGGCAGTAAGTTATATCATTAGGCTACTACAGCTTTTTTATACTCGTTTAGATTTATTTAATTCGCATACTCTTACCAATATTAGCAAGGTACAGTAGAAACAAAGGCAGTCCAAGCAAGGCGTAGAAGATAGTCAGTATCTTGCCTAAGGCCGTACGCGGAGACAGGTGCCCGTAACCTATGAACATAATTAAAATGTTGTAGTAGAAATGTTTTTGTTTTCCTTCACTTACATACTCAAAGGCTAGATGGACTGTTGTAATCAACAACTAGGAATCAATTAATGCCATTTTTTTATGAAAGCAAATAGGCTCATTATTAGAGACCCCTCATTCGAGCGTCTACGTCTAGCCAACGCACGCACAGCGTCGACATGACGCGCCACGTGGACGTCCTGTCCACTCTTTGTGACTCTGTGCGGGCTTATGGCAAGATGCCGACGCTCGAAAGACGTTAGTGTGGGGTCTCTTAGTACGCCTTCAAATCAGACGTATTTAATACCAATTTTCGGATAATATTTAGCTATCTACTATCGCGATACGTGTGCGCCAGTTTTGCAGCCACAATTAGTGAACTAGAAATTACTGAAGCGCTAATTTGAAGACGCCCTTATAGATAAAAATTAAACGAACCAATGGTGGTGATTATGGTGAGTGAGTACAAGAAAGCTGATGAGAAGCTCCAGTGGCGGCTAGCGCGGTCTCCGTCCCACCCATGCCGTGCTGCTAACACTATCTTCTTTTGATATATGAATAACTCTTCTCTAATCCTGCAAAACAGAAAACTGGAATAGGATTTGTCTGAATACGTAATAAATAAATATAGGGCTCTGGTGTCGAAACCAAAAAGCTGGAAGGTAATCCGTTCATTACAATTTTCATTCAACATTATTATCCATTCATTTTTTATGGATTTCAGTGCCTTACATAAATCACGTAAAAAACATGTAATCTAATAACAGTAGTAGCAGAGCTTCCTGTGAAAGAGTTTGTCCAGGAAAGGCAGGTCAATGCCAGGAAAAGTGGGTAAACCGGTCCCACGGGCCACTGGCGTACCACCTTGTGCAGGTGCTGACCGGTCACGGCTGCTTCGGTCACTACCTGCACAAGGTGGCGAGGAGAGAACCGTCCCCGTCGTGCCACGAGTGCTGCGCTGGGGTTGACACCGCGCAGCACGCGCTAGAGGTGTGTAGCCGGTGGGATGAACAGCGCCGCACTCTGACGGGGACTGTAGGGCAGGACCTCTCGCTGCCGAGCGTGGTTGCCGCCATGCTCGATAGCGAGGAGTCTTGGGAGGCGGTGGCCTCCTTTTGCGCAGAGGTTATGTCGCAAAAGGAGGCCGCGGAGAGGGTGCGCGAGGACGCGGCGGACGCGCACCCGCTCCGGCACAGACGTACGGGGAGAAGGCGAAGGCAGTTCGCTGCTCGCCTGATCCTCTAGTGAGACCAGCGGCGGGCTCTGTACAGGGACTCCGGAGCCTGCAGTGCACGGCCTCACTCGTCTGAGGGGCTGGTCAGATGACAACCGACTCGCCCCTCCGTTGGCGCGGGAGCCCTGGCGTAAGCTAGGGCGGCCGGGTGGCGTCGTGGTGAATGTTCACTGATCCCACGGCGCCGACTCACCCGGCGAGAGGGAAACCCGGGGGGGTTTTAGTGGGGTAGGCCTTCCAGTCTGGAGGGAGAGTCCCCACATAACCCCTGAGTCTCCCTGGGCTCAGGGGTATCCATAAAGATTTCCCCCCGTCAAAAAAAAAAAAAAAGGTCAATGCCAGGAAGACACTGTAACTATTTTCGTTGCCAGGCAGTAAAGTGAGCATCACGTATCAGGTAAGAGTGCTGGTGAAAATACCCGCTCATGGTACCTGCCAACTTTATGTCTCAGAGTGACGGGTGCTGCGATTGTGTCCCTGAGATCTTTGCGCAATCTGCGCAATTAAAATTAATATAAATAAAATAAGAACAGGTGGAGGAAATTTGCACAGATCCGATGTCAACAAGCGCCCGATGGCGACTGACGGGGCAGCGGGTGGCGCGGCGTGTCGTTAAACTGGACAATTTTCAAGTTTTGGGATGGAATGTGAAATAGTTATTATGTTAGTTGGTTAGTTTTTAAGTAATTAGTTGTTATTAGGGCTTCAGTCAAATTATGTGCAAAGTTACATATTTTATTCTTAAATTATTCTTTTTAGAGTTTTATTTGTACCTGTTTTCGGAATTATATGTGATCGAATAAAGTACATCCTATCGTGTAACGATTAGCACATTATTTAGATAATATCCTCATGTGTATCGTATATTCTTAATAAAGCCTTATTAAAACCATTTATTTTAATATAGCAAACCAGTTTTTCGCGCTTCGTTCTTTCTTACGCTGTTGTTTACCATCAGACGCACGACTTGTTTGATAATCATAAAAGAAAGCGGCAATTAAAAACTTTAATATGATTTTAATTGGATCTTTTCGGAGTATTTTTCTAACTAAAGTACGTTATTATTAAATACGTTTCTATACATTTTCTTTGCAGTGATTCTTTTAAATAATTGTTATAGAAAAATTTAAAAAATATACAAAACAAAAAGAGCCTAAGGCAATGAACACGAGTATTTGACAAACAGCATACTTATTGTTGTGTAAACAAAATTGTATCACACGAAATGTAGGCGATGACAAAACTTGAGTGTTTACCTAAAAACATGAAAGCGTGTTTGCAAATATCGAAGGTTTGTTTGAGGAATATTGTTTGACGAATGAGTTTAGTAAACGTAGAAGCAATTACGAAGCAGTGTACCAACTTTGTACATGAATTTAGCATTTTTGACGTAATGGTTCATGACAGCTTCAAAATCTTAAAAGAACTTTAGAAATTGATGTTGTTAGTGTAGTGTGAAATCCTACAATTATGACTTTAATAAGAAAAAGCAAACCAGAGTAGTTGCTCCCCGCCGTCTGCGCCTGCAGCCGTTCTGAGTGACCGGGGTTTTGGCGTGTCACGGTGACCACGGATTGGTCTGATACACGGCGGGCATAAATTCGACTTGAATACGTGAGTTAATATATCTGAATTTCACGGTGGTTTTCTATTTAAAATCTTAAAAGGCTATGCCAAAATAGCTTAATACAATATAATGACGTAGTTATTTAAGAGACAAAAAGCAAATGAGTATCAATTATAACTACTAACTAGTGGAGCACTTATATAGATTTATAAACAAATATAAAAAAGCGTCATCTTTTGTCAGTCGCTGGTAGTTGTACCTAAAGGTAAGTGAAGAAAAAACTTTCATAGTTTTCTCGTAGATGGCGCTACGGCAAAAAGCCGTTAAAAACCAAAAACAACACAAAAACAGCGAAAAATTCGTAAGGACTGCCGACTCGTTCCGTATCCGTAGCTCGTTGAGAGAGCGACCTGCGTTATGCGAAATGGCGCTGGTTCAAGTCCAGTCGGATGGATGGAATTTTTTGGTTATGGTTTTTAACAACTTTTTTGGCGTAGCGCCATCTGTGAGAAATCTAGGAAAGCTTTTGTTCACTCAGCCAAGTACCTTTACAGGTACCAGCATAGGTAATAATATTAATAATAACGCAGACACTCATCATATCCCCGCACTAGGGACACCCTGTGTCGCGGGTCCATGGACACACACATAGACCACCATAAATTACACCCAAACTCACGAGAGCAATAAATGCAGGCTACACAAATATTTCTCCCGGCCCGGGTATCGAACCTGGGACCTCTGCGTGGCAGTCCGGCATGGTAGCCGTTCGACCATGAAGGCAGTAGTAAAGTGATTTTAAACTAATTTCCCTTCTTGAAGACAACGTAGAAATGGGCTTTTCACTTTGAGGCTTAGCAATTTTCTCAAAGGCTTAGCAATACTAAGTTTACTGCCTCGGTTATTCTTGGCAATCCTCTTCACGTGTGTGCCTACCAAGAGAGCAGGCTTTATTGTATTTCGGAGAAAGATGACTGACTACGCATTAATCGTTTATGTTGTTATGCGAATTGATTAGTTTATGTTAATGTACTTTGTCAAAGTTAGGTAAATAACGTTATATAGAGCATTGCGACGTGATACTTAACACTTAAAGTTCAATGTCACTTACAGGTCAACCAAACACCGAACACAGGCTTCTCTAATAACAATGCCGTATTATTTCGCTATTAGTGCCAAAACTATTGAAAAGAATCGAAACTCTGAGACAAAAAGTACATTTTTGTTTTTTTCTTCCACACAGTAGAGAGCGACGTATAGATAATAAGACAGCGTATAGTGGTTATAATCAAAAAGGACATGCTTCTATGGTTTAGTCAGGTAGAAAGGACGGATCATGGTAGCACAACGGTAACCATTTATAAAGTGAAAGTGGATGGAAACGTAGGGAAAGGTAGACCTTAGCTCACATATCCCAATTTAATTAAGGATAAGAATAGAATCTAAAGCACCCACATTAAACGAGCATATACAAAGAGTTTAATGCGGACGCAGGAAATTGAAAAGATAGAAAAACTTAGTAAATGAAGATCCTTTTTTAACCGACTTCGAAAAAGGAGGTTCTCAATTCACCTGTATGTTACGCGATAACTCATTTGCATTGGCATTTATGAACCGATTTTGATGGTTATATTTTTGTGGGAAAGAGAGTACCTACCTCAGTATTGGTTCCATTGAAATTGGAAGAAATATTCCACGTCTAAGGGAGGCAAGCCAAAACACCAACAACCTCAGTACAAAGTACTAAGAAACCCACCTCAAAAATTCGAAAAATTACATCTATTTGGCAAGTTTTATTGACATCGATTACCGAACAGTGCGCGAAACCGGATTCGTCCCCTAGTTTGCCACAAATAGAAGTGAAATATTGTCTTCAAATTTAAATTGAACCAATACTGAAGTAGCCTTCTTTCCAACAAATAACAATCATCAAAATCGATTCACAAACGCCGGACTAATCGCGTAACACACATTAAAAAAAGTTACAAATGGAGTCGAGTCTTTGAATGGGCTTGAAAATCGTAATCGGTTTTTGTGACAAATCTCTTTTAAAAAAAAGGTCCATATTATCTCTGCATTATGGATGTAGGGTTGTCCAAATATTTTGCAGTAATCGGATGATTCAAGCCTGGTTCTGTCCGATTTGTGGGTGGAATTCAGACGATTGTCCACCTTACATCGTGCCCTGCTTGACCTAACACCTGCGCGCTTAAGGATTACTAATAACGCGACTACGCAATAGTATACTGAATACCGTCCATACGATAACAATAATGTTACTTAAACCGGCTGTAGCCAATACAGAAACAATCCAGGATTGCAAAGTCGTTTGACCGCATCATCCAATATATAACCAGAAATAGAAATGAAATAAGGATCATACATTCCTGGTAACTCATCAGTGATACATCCCTTAAAAATATCAACTCTCGCTTGCACTGAAATATAGGCTGCACCAACAAGTGACCCGTGTGTACGTCTTCGTATATTCCAAAAATATTCTGTATTTATTGTAATAAATATAATATCGGTAACAATGGCGTGCTGTTCCATGCCACCGCATGGGGAAAAACAGCAAAACATCCAATTACAAAACAAACGGAATCAAATTTAATCGGTAATTAAATATTAAATATGTAATTTTGCAATTTTCGTCATAGCAAAGCTCAACTGGTCGATTTTAAGTGAAACAATTGACGACACCCCTCAATTGTTTCGAATTCGGGCTAGCCAATCGGAGCGCAGGTTGTCACAGTAATGATATGGCAGAATAGTTTTCAAACAAATTAAACGACATTTCGTCTCTATTTCTGGTTATATACTCGATGGACCGCATCCAATGTCTTCCGCAAGCAATGTAGCATCTATAAACACTTACCTGGTCTTAATAGCAGTTTCATTCAACGGGTTGTAATGCACGGTGACATTTCTCCAGAGAAACTGCGCGAGCGCGTTCCGCTCGTTAATCATTTGCGTCGCTCGTTCCATCTCATCCTCTCCCTCTATCGATTGAAACATGAAAGCACCTGGAAGTGATTAAAATAGTGAATCAGTCTAGGTGTACTTTGGTTACAGTAATTACCAGTGAAAAGGCTTGCTCTGTGCATCTTTACAACGATAGCTCTATGTGTCTCTATTCTTTTTTATTTCTACACTGTTGAAAATTGAAGGCTAACTAATGTCAGTAACCTCAAATTGGTCGGTGTTGTTCTATTTGAAATGTAAACACTTGAAAAAAGACATCTTAAGCTGAATGTTTCTAGTTTTAACGATCTGATAAGGTTTGAATTCTATAATCGTCGATAAATAGTATTAACATTAAATAATATACGCTTTAGGCGGATAATACATCCCTCTGAAATGCCTAAATAATTAAATTGTATTTACACTTTCTTTTTTTCAACACGTTAACGTGAATAAGTATTGCTAATTAAATATCAAATATATAGACCGAAAGGCTATTTGATTGTCTCTCTCTATTCTCATCATCGTCATCGTCAACCCATTTACACGTCCCACTGCTGGACACGGGTCTCCTCCCACGCGAGGGTTTTAGTCTTCACAGTTTTTAGTCTTCTTTCCGAGGACTATAAACCTTCTTTGAGGTGCAGGTTTTATCACAGTGTTTTTCTTCACCGAAAGCTCATTAGTAAATTTCGCATATGAATTCCGCATACGAAACCCAGATCCGACTCTATCATGTAATAAATGCGATTCCGGTATTACAGAACTATGTTCCTTGAATTTTACTTTTCCTATTCCGATATCTGATAATTACTTAAGTATTTATAGGTTCTTTTTTAGACTAAATAAACATCGTTTTTAGAACAAATCATTATTTAAGAAAATTAATCCACGGTAAATTAAGTGAAACAAACAACCCACGCATCTTTGTAGGTCTGAAAGTAATATTAATTATGAATATAATTAATTCAGTCTTATTCAATGTAGAGGAAAACGAATTTAACAATAGCCGACATTTTGTACATACACAGAACTCTGAAACAGTGATTTTTCTTCACAATATCAAAGAATTTAAACACCGATGTAATGTATTTTTCTTTTTTGGGTGTTCTTTTTGGAAGTGTTCAATGATGTCCACTGTTGAGTTAGCGTGGAAATATATACTTATTTTACTTGTGTACTAGAAATGTAATAAATAGCTTTTAACAGTAATAGCAGCAGAGCTCCTTGTGAAAAAGTTCGTCCAGGGTTGCTACCCTACCACTACCACCTTACCTATTTCATTTCTGCCGCCAAGCAGTAATGTCAGCATTACTGTGTTCCGGTTTGGAAGGGTAGTGAAATTCCAGGCACATGAGACTTGTCAACTTATGTTAGATCTTTGCGATTTAAAGCTTCGAGTGCGCCTGTTATGGACAGGCGTGTAGCTTACCATCAGGTGTACGACTTGTTCGTCCTGTCACTTGATATTATAAAAAAATTTAAAAAATACATCCGATTTACTTTTTACAATGAAAAAAAGGTTCAACGCATTCGAGAAGACATTTCTAATTACTTCAAACTCAAGAACTCTAATTACTAGAGCTAAAAAATACTCCGGATGACTGCACATTGCGTAGGTAGCTAACAATTCTTGGGTCTTCAACTCGGTCCAATATTTGTAACTGTTTTTAAAACAATGAGCATGAAATCTTGGCACACTCTACAATAGTAAAATACTGCTCCGTCTGTCATCCTTTATGCCGACAACTTAATTTAAGTTCGCATATTTCATTATATCCCATTGTTCAAATTGTTTTTACATTGAGAAGGAATATAGAAATCAAATTTATTACAACTTTCAAATGTGTTATAAACTTAAGCTGACAGTTCTCTTGAAGTCTTTTATTTAGTAAAAGCTTAGAGGAATAAAATCAAAGGCAAACCCGAACGATATTATAAGTTTTATTATGCTCAATTCACATTGCTGCAGAACGACATGGAAGTCAATTTTCGTAACTACAAGATAATGATGGGGCTTTATGTCAATTGTGTAACGTAGAAACTAGATGAGCCAAACAGTTCTCGCGCTATCTCGAGAATTCCTACAGCTACCGTATTGTATTTAATTTTCACATTACACCTTTGACATAAACTTCATTATGCTGTACAATTTAACTGCCTCCGGTTACCATGCTGATCTGCCACGCCCAAGTCCCGGGTTCGATTGCCGGACCAGGAGAAATATTTGTACGGCCTAAATTTATTTATCTCGTGAGTTGGGGTGTAATTTATGATCATCTATGTGCGTTTCCATAGCACCCGCGACACAGGGTTCCCCTAGTGGCGGGGCTATGAGTGTGTCCGTTAAAAAAATTTCGCTGCATCAATAGCTCCCATTCCGCGGTAATGTAAATTGAGCTTATACTGCAAAAAAATACCATCACCGCCATTTTTATTATTATTTTGTTTAGACACACGCTTGGCCACAATCTCTCGTGATGCCAACGACGTGTAACCAACGATGTTACGCATTTGTGTAAATGTTTATTCACCGGTAGTGTGTTCCATTTCCTTGTACGCATTAGGAAGGAAGAAACTGTGAAAGGGTGCTATGTCAATGACACAAATATTAACTGTTCCGGACTTTCTAGCCAACCGAAGAGAAAACAAGACAATGTGACGGGTCGACGTGTTGTTTGCCTGATAGTAACACACCTGTCTACAGCAGTCGCAGTGCCAGTCAGAGCTTTAAATCGCAAATATTTAAGGGGCGCGTGCGGTCGTCACCCTGAGGTATAAATTAACACGTTCCGCGTGCCTGCAATTTCATCAGCACCTTTAACCCTTCAAAACCGGAACGCAGTAATGCTTAGCTGCAAAAATAGGTAAGGTGACAGTAATTCCCTGGACGAACTCTTTCACAAGGAGTTTTACTGCTACTGCAAGTGGAACTAAGTGGAAAAGTTTCTGCTTCAATATTTCTGTCTTAAAGCTGTTGCTAAATAGAAGGGAAGAAAGAATCACGCCAATGCGACGGCAGTGTCTATAGGCGGTGGAACCGTTTCTATCTTCACATGTATACTGGGAAACCAAATCATTTTTTATAACAAATCAAATATAAAAACACAAGGAGGCATAAGACGGTAACTGCAGAATAATATCAAAGATCAAAAGACAAGCAGCGTATTAGGAAGCAGCTTTATCAACACCCCTACTGCTAACGACGATTACGGCTACGACAAATACTTTTTCCAGCTATAGAAATACTAGCATAACAGCAACAGTATCAGGTATAGGTCAAGGCATACAAAAATATAACATTGTAATCGAGACAGATTTAACCGAACCCGAAATGATGTCAATATCAGAGAGGTTGGCCGTTATCCAACACTAATATTGGGTAATAGTTACAGACTGCAGTACGATCACAATACCTGCTATGCTATTTTCGCGTTTTATAAACAGTACAAGTCACTGTGACAAAAGTCTTACCGTATCAACGCTAATTGAAGATTAGCTATATTTATCAGCAAAGGTGAACCAAAAGATCTGAATATATTTAGACACGCACTTCTTCACACATTGCAATTTACATGGCTATTCGTATTCGAGACGGGTTGTGTACAGCAGTACGACACACAAACAGATACTGACAAATATGGTCCTCTGGAGCAAAAAAAAAAGCGTTAAAATAATAAATATGACCATAGTGTACGGTTTAAATGCGAAATCATTAATTACAATCCCTATATGATTTCGTTACATGCTTCATGATCACGGGTTGACTAAGCAGCGGTAGATGACAGCTTTAAAAACAGGCATAAGTATCTGTCTACTCTCTTTCGCTGTCGACGACTACCTTCATCTCGATTACTTGCAGCGTTACCATTGTCACTCACTTTTTTCAGCAAATCACACTCACTGTATCCACACAAGTCGATGCATTTCTGGTAGTACTATTTCTTGTAAGCAGAGATAGGCAGTGGGTTAAAGCCCAATTAACCTGCCCGAGCGTATACCCAAAGCGCCGGGTTTTAACTCATTTCTGCCTCAAATCGTAGGCGGAAACATTATATGTGGATAAAATAATACGGAATTGGTATCGCAATATATGCATTCCTGTGGACGTTGACATACTACTAGGAATGCACAATACAATTCGATTTTTATGAAAATGGATTCAATTAGAATTCAAATAGAATTAACGAGTTTTTTTATCGATTCATGTTCATGCGATTTTCAAGCAAACCGATTCAATACAAAGGCAAAATATGTATATGTAGTATGCAAAAAAAATAAACATTTTGCAATAATATCATTCATTACATTTGAGCAAAATTCGATTTATAAATATTTAGTTGTAAATAGTTTTTGCCCTCGATTTCGGGCGTGAATGGGTTTTAACCCAATAACTCAGTTAAAACCCGGCGACATCGTAACCATTCCGAAATATGGAGAAAATAAAAAAACCACATCGTGGTAAGAAACTGGTAACTTTCTTTCATTATCTGGTTTACATGCGAATTTACCGATTTCACACCTTTGATGTGCGTCGAGAAACCACAAGCGCATGGTAATGCATGTCTTGTATTTGTTGTATTTGTATGTTATGAATAGGGAAACAACGACAACACTTTGTCACACATACTATTACACATGGTTGTAATTACTTTTTAAATATTGGTTATGTAAGTGGCCAGTTCCGGAAACTTATAGTGCGCCCTATGTATTTAGAGCAGTAGTAGCCCAGTGGAAGAAAGGTTGCTTCTCAAATTACCGGTTGTAAGTTCGCATCTTAGTGGTGACATTGTACCTTTTTATATGATAAAATAAGTGCGTATTTGCCCTCCTTCTGATTCGGTGGAAATTGATGAAGATGTCCAGATGGAGCAAGCATACCTAAATAATCCCCATTCACTCTCGCCTTGAAAAGACCCAATGGCTTTAGTTTTTAATTTACGAAGACAGGTAATCAAGGCACTCTTCTTCTTAGCGTGCCGCTTCTTTACGAATACTGGCGATCATCATGGACGTTATTATTTTTGAAGCTGTCGCACGGAAGAGGGTACGTGTGCTAAGATTGAACTAGTCTATCAGATTCTTCAACCAGGAGGATTTCTCGACTGCGTTTTCATTGCATTATTAGTTGGAGAATTTGTTATCCATTGCCCATTTACCATGATGTTATCGCAGTCCACCACTGGACATAGGCCTCTTCCAAAGTGCGCCATTTTGCCCGGTCCTCAGCTTGTCGCTACCAGTTACCTTTCGCAGATTGTCACTCCATCTGGCCAGAGGGCATCATACACCACGTTTGCCGAGCCGAGGTCTCCACTTAAAAACTCGTTTTCCCCATTGATTATCGATTCTTCGTCAGATATGGCCAGCCCATTGTCACTTCAGCTTATTCTTCCAGCTACGTCGACGACCTTGATTCTCTGTCGGATAACCACATTTCCAATCTTATTCTTCATACTCCGAGCATATTCTATTTTTATAGTACGCTGAGTGACTTTTACTCTTCGTTACGTGTCCAAAATACTGCAGGTTCCTTCAATTGGCGGTACGAATTTGATAAAACTTACAACAGACAAGTGTCCAGTATCGCATTGGCACCTTTTTGCATGGATGACTAGTGTTCACGAAACTATGATATCGCTGCTGCACAGATGTTACCACAGACCACATAAGTGGATGTTACAATACAATAATTTCCAATGAACTTGTAACTAGTGGACCTTACGCTGTGATGTTCCGGGTGGAATAATAAGCTTTCACAAATTTTTGTCGCGTTTCCGGATCGGTGAACGGCTTTTAGTACGGACGTTCCCTTTATGCCCTTGCTCTGATTTCATGGGAAACTTATGGGCGATATAAAACTATAGCCTTGATTCGTATAAATGAAAATAGAACAAAGGGGAATATTACAACTCAATAAAAGAAACACATTTAATTATTCAGAGGGATGTTTTATCACTCAAGTTATAACGTTCGGGGAATAAGTCTGTATGTAGGGATATCCACTTCTAAGCCGTCCGCCACATAAAAACATAAAATGTTGACTAAATAAGATACTTCTCATGTGTATTGTAAATTATAAAAGCAATTTTTCAACTAACTATGTTTAATCAGATTATTATAAAAAAAAACTTTAGTGCATTTCAATAATTATTACAATGATAAGGTTAGAACCAGAGGGTTCTAACATAGGTATATGTTACTTACTCTAGTAAGTAACATATACCTGACATATATGTCAGAGGACTCTGCTCTTCCACAACTGGAAAATCAACTAATAATAAATATCAACAAATTCTACCCATAAGTTAACAGTAGAATTAAGTTCTACTTTTTGACGTAACAATTTTGGGACCTTACTAGAAGTATTATGTACAGAGCAGAATTGATCAGGAAATTAGCTAACGTAGCCTTTGTTTATTTGTAAGGTTCTAAAAACATTGAACAATGGGTACGGTTCTGAACTCCGACCTTTCGTCTTTTGTTCCACGTAAATCCAATTTTATTCTCAAATGTGCACCTTTCTAAGTTAGTTAGAGAAAATAGCTATTTATTGTTTTAAGGCTAATAGGATTTTGGACCAATTTCACAGGAGTTATTAATGGATTAACTAAGGAATAGTAGCTCAACCAAGCAGCGTTAGCATGGCGCACACAACACGCGACGCTACAATTTATATCCACGCTAGCGCGCGACTATTTTATAAATTTTGCGAGGATGGCTCGCGGTGTAATTTGACACGCGCGACTTACACGCAGTAAACAATTGAATTTAATGTTTTTTATTATTTTCTTTTGACAAATCGGTAATAATACCAGTACTTGCGAGATGATGATGATGAATTGTTCTTACAAGTTTTCAAATAAAACACTTAAGTTTCCTTATTAGGCGATGCGCGCACGAAGCAATTTTGATCCTCGAGTTTTGGCAACTGGCAACCCTCAACTACCTGCTAATACGGAAGAAAAATACGATAGAAGTACCTGAAGCCTCGATTACTATCGTAACCGATGTCGCCAACACTCACACATTCTTAATTTGAAACACAACACAATCTTGATATTGATTGGTCGTAGTTTCAAATTTAAAAAGAAATAAGAAATTCTGGAATTTTAATATAATTTAAACTTTACCCTGTTGGCATATCGTTGAAAGTTCAATACCATTAATACCTATCATTACAAGTTACGACGTTTTGATGTTATTAATTTAGTTCTCCAAACAAGAAACGACCATATTGTATGGGTATAAACTTTACTTTCGTTTCTTGTAACAAAAAAATATTTCGAGAGACAGAAAACTGAAAATTTATTAAATTAAGCCTTTCTGATGATATGTAATACCACCACGGGTAATAAAGGGTCTTTCAGCAAGAACTTTGTTTTGTAAATCAAAATAAAACAATAAATTTAGATAACAACGATTCAATTTTTTATTGTTTTAAAAAAAGTAAGGTTTGGCAATTATGAATGAAAAATGATATCTGATAAATGTCCACCATGACCACACTTACAGATGTGCATTCTTTCATCAAAGTTTTTAATCACTTTTTGAGAAAATGGTGGGTCTATTTCGTTAATCACTCCACCAATTTTGAGTTTTAAGGCTGTAATCGATTCGATTGGCTCGGTATAGACTCTGTCTTTAACATAACCCCATAAAATATAATCCAGCGGTGTTAAATCACATGATCGAGCTGGCCACTTAACGGCTGAATTTCGTGAAATTATGCCATCGTAAATTCGGTTTGCAATAAATTCTTTGTTTTGGTGGCTGAGTAACTTGTGCCGTTGGAATTGAGCCGTTTTTTTTTTCGAAAATTCGGCTGGAAATGCGGTTACGATCAATGGATTACGCTATCGAGAGATGTTCACAACTCAATTTTGGCCTATTATTGACGATATGGATATCACTAACATGTGGTTTCAACAAGACGGTGCCACAAGTCACATAGCCCTCCCATACAAGGCGGACTGAGCTCAGATATATCTTTCGAGACCTATAACTTGGCACGCGTCTGACGCTAACTAACCATTTCTACTGTATTTATTGTTCTTTGCCTGTTAATGATGTTATTCATATAATTTCATGAAACTGCTGAGACGTAGCCATTCCTGTTGAAAGTTTCGCTAATCGGCAACAGTATTTGGTTCCGAAATCTGTGATTAAATCAATTGTTAATTGCCATAACAAAACTTGCAAGTTTGTACCAGTCATCTCAAGTTGCCAATTTGCCGTGGCCGTGGATGTCGAAAGTTTGTTTAAAATAGCGAAAACCATAGCCTGGGCCTTCTTATATTTATTTTTTTTTTATTTTATTTTGTTACACGAACAGGACAGCATACGTACAAAATAAATCGATACATTAATTGGCTTGAAACTAGATTTGGACCAGAACAAGACACGTTGTACAAATACTATAAAAGAAAATACAAATGAGAAAAAGTGTTAAAATAATATATTGTTTTTAGAGTTTAACTGAACTAAGTACTTGAGGATATCTCTAATTGTTTGTTATCATAATAAGGCATTTTATTGCTGCAAAGTAATGGAAACTTAAGGTGTGGGCGATTGCGTCAACAAAAATTGTACATTGTGCGTAGCGGCTTTTAGGCTTATCGTGCTCAATATTTGTAGGTGATGAAATACCGCGCAGAAATGTTATTTTGCTATAAATCTGACTCGTGCCGTCACCGTGTAACCAGCGTGTGATAAAAATTCGAAAATAGCGATTATATCACTTGAATTTTATAGAAAATGAACTATTTACGTTACAAAATAGAACACAAAATCCGAATCGTTTGTCCGTCAAAATTGTAAGTTACATTACAGCCCGCATAAACGGGATAGTCAGGTAGTGGTCCTTCTTAAATTCCACCCAAGAAAGGAAAAAAATGTCATAATTGCCCTTCTCATTAGTAACCGTAATCGACAAAATAGCGTAAGTGATAAATAAATTTAATTCAATTTAATTATTAATCAATATGTAATGCTAGTCCTGTCTCGAATGCACGTTGCTCACCGTTTATTAATTAAAAGAAGGACTGTAATCTCAATAAAATGAAAACAATCCGATGTGTTTCATACTTACAGTATACGGCACCCTCATTTACCGTCACCTTTACTATTTATTATTTAACTTTATTTCGTAGAAACGGCGTGCTACATTGCACTGATATCTCTAGAGTTCACGCTCCGTAGCCCGATGCAGCAAAGCGGCAGCCTGACTTTTATAGAAATATATCTTGTTATTGCGAAGCTAAGGTACACATTACATGGCTCATGACGGCACAAGCATGACAAGAGAAGCACGGCGACGAGCAGCTGAAACCTTTTGTTATTTTGCATTAAAATAAATTAGTATAGGAAATGAAACTATTTTTCCGGATTTAAATCGAGTATATTAGTTTTTTCAAACAAACCAACGTTTCGGGCCCTTTACAGGTCCCATGGTCACGGTTGACTGAAGAAAAAGAAGAAAAAAAAGAAGAAATTTGTATTTCACGTAATAAAGAACATGTTCCTTATTGTATTGCATTTAGCCAAGTAACCTTATCTTGTAGACGATAAAGTTTATATTGAGTCGCTGTGCCAATTTGAGGCGACCCGTATTCCGCTCAGGTTTATCATTCTTATAAAAAATACATTATCCGATAGAATACCCGGCAACAAGTGGAATTATGTTGCTAAAAGGAAACCCCAACAAGCTTCTAAGAGCATCACGTACTTGCGCATATTGACTTCTGAATTATATAATTGCCCTCGAAACCTAATTGTACTAACTTGTGTGATGCGACCTCTTTCATCGTCATTCCACTTTTTATCACCCTTTTCTGTGGTTCCTGGCCACCTACTTTGAAATTTTCCTTAATTCCTTTCCTTCCGTTCAAATTTCTGACCTACTGCGACTTCATATAAACTCTGACCAATTATACCATCGAAAATCATGTAACCTAACTGCTTGTAAAGTAAAATATTTGTACAAATACAGGCCCTTTTGGGGTAACTTCCTTTTTTTACAATGTCTAGCCTGCATGTAATTTAAGTAGGGCGTGTTTTTACACGATTGTACCAGTGTTTATATCGTTATTTTGTTTTATGACAGCCTTTACTTTTACCTTTCTTCCTTTTCCTGTTATTTAAACTAGTCATTTAAGTACTCAAAACCCTCGGCCACAAAGTATGATATTATAATTATGTATAATTACACTCACCTGCTATAGCGTAACCGACGACAAGAACGATAACCCCAATGTTGCTAAAGAGGAATGCCAGCAAGCTTCTCAAAGCGTTACGCACGCGGGAAGCGAAGCGTTTCTTGCGCCGGGGCATTGCTCACCCGACCGGCCGCCGCCGCCGTGACGTTACGCACTCTGACATGAGGGAAGTGCTAGCTTTTCATTGGTGGTTGTAATTGGAGCTGGAACAATGAAGACAATAGTAACCATTTTGTGTTCAGTTACTGAAATAGACAGAACAAATAACTGATTACCATAGTTACACCGTCAAATAGTTAGTTTGGTGACCCAACGCACTGTGGACCCCGAGTTCAATATCCAATAGAACCAATTCGGAAACGATGATTTCTAAATTGACTCTGGTCTGAAAATTCCGGATGGTGCCCAAGAATAAATACTGTCGCTCTGGTACTCTTAATGCTTTAGGACATTCCCTAGTTAGAGACCAGATAATCTTGCACATCATTATCATAATCTACTCTAGTCATGCTTTAAATTAAACTTCGGTAAAACTTATTCTTCAACAAACATCTGAAGCCTGTAAGACCATGTTATTACATATATTATGACGTATTACGAGTCATGGTGATGACAGGTGGAGTAAAAGGACAACCAAATGGTGGCCAAAAAATAGTTACAGAGACGTGGGACATGCTGCCTGCAGATGGACATACGATATCGTCAAAGTCACGGGATGTTGGTGGGTGAACTTAGCTAGCTAATGGTGGATGGCACAAACTACGGGAGTGTTATACGATAGTATAAGATAAGTGACACAACTCCCACCTGTTCAGCGCATCAATACCTACACTTCTCTCGGAGCGCAGGGTTATCACATTATTATTTCAGTTGTACAACTATACAAAATAGTGATGTTTACAACCTGTAGATACAATAATTCATTCATTCATCATAGTTTCGATTTTTTGCTATTTAAAGCTCTAAGCGGCGTTATCAGTACCATCCTCACGACTTATTCGTCTCGTCACTTGGTATTTTGAAAAGAAAAAACAGTATTTTCGTGCTGTACTGAAATAATCCTTTTTAATTCTCGATTATCACAGTATGATTATGAAATAGAAATGAAATACTGAACAATTTTAAATTTGTTTAAACCACAATAAATATATCTACTATTTGATGTCAGTATTTAAATTCCGAGCGAATGTTTCGATTCGAAGGAATTTTTTCTGAGTGTTCGATCTTTGTATTAATAATTACGCTCTATTTATTTATCTTTTACGTTTTAGCGTAAATGAGCGCCCGGGCACTAGGGCGAGTCTATTTTGAATTTGGTCTATGGAGGAATTTAAATGTTGTTGCCTAGTAAATAGAATTCAGATTCGCTATTAATGTACATGAAGGCGTGGTAACTGGACGGTCGCGACGTGGCCTTCTTTTGCCTCGTGTAACTAGCGCTTACCCTACAAAAACCGTAACGCAGTAATGCTAACATTACTGCTTGGCAACAGAAATAGGTAAGGTGGTATTACTTCCCTGGACGAACTTTTTCAAAAAAAGCTCTACTGCTACTAAATTATACCCAACTGTGGATGATTTCGGACTGCTGGTCTGTCAAAAAACCTTAAAAGTGAGCAAGGGTTTAGCAAAGAGGCTGATAATAAACATTGGTTCAAAAGAGCACATAAATTTAAAGCTATTAATGATACTCGACGCGACACGAATGATATTCTCCAACATTTTGAAGTTTTCTCTGTCACGTTCATGAATAAATAAACGACACGGGTCGGGCAATATAACAAGAATATTGTACGTAAAAGATCCAAGTATGCTTCATTTATCTCTGTCAATTTCCCCGAGAGAGGAGTTTTGAAATGTCAATTTGTTTGTATAGTTGTTTGACGTCAGCAAATGAATGTCAATTCGCGTTATTTATAATTAGTGCCATAGTTAATCTTGAACATCAGTCGCACACAATGTAAATCATCCACATATATTTATTACTACTACAGTAGTCTCATAAACAAAATAATCTGATCTGACTAAGAAAAATAAATAACATTCGTGTAAGAAAAGATGAGTGTTAGTAGATTGACGAGACAAATTTATAGATCGAATGTGGACGGAATATGGGGTGAGGTAGCCCTTGACTCTGATTAAAGATGACCTTAAAAAGGTCAAAGGTCAGGAAGAGGTTTGTCAAAAGCGTAGCGACTGAACGCCTACCCCGGTGGGAGACAATCTCACAGAATATTTGA
>NW_020653715.1:627241-628400 GCF_003589595.1 Hyposmocoma kahamanoa
CCTTTTAAAGCTTAACAATGATTATTACTTTCAATCGAGTTTTAGTTACTTACGTACTTAACATTTAATAATATATAATTAATTAATAACCAACATTTTATAACAGTTTCAATGTTTAGAATGTAAAGGGACTTTTCCGATAAAAGATTCTTGAGTTTGCCGGAACATTTCTTCGCAACATTCATTTTTTAGTTCGGCAGATAGGTGCTTGTAGTAGCTCGTAGGTAGGTCTTATAACCCGCGGGTTATTCTCGATCTCGTGTAGGGCAGTGTACAAGGTTCCGAAAAACTAATACAATTTCAACATACTAAGGCTAACTATGGGTTAATAAAAGGTACGAAACGTTGAATTGTTTGAAAAAATAAATGTACACACAATGTAGTTCCGAAAAATATGATATGTGTTAAAATGTGTTCCTAAGAAATAAAAAGCATATAGCGATAAAATTAATATTTAACAAACAATCAAGTACTCGTTCAAATCTCAAAATTAGTAGCAGTAGCGCTCCTTGTGAAAAAGTTCGTCCTGGGAAGTACTGCCACTTTACCTATTTCTAAGCTGTGATATCAGCGTAACTGTGTTCCGGTTTTGAAGGGTAAGGGTAGCTACTGGTGAAATTACAAGCACATGAGACGTTTCCACTTATATCTCAGAGTTACGGGCGCAGTGCCGGTGCTTCTCAGATCTTTTGCGATTTAAAGCTCACAGTGACACTACAACTTCGCTAACAAAGCTTTTCGGCAAAATATAAATAAAGCTGGTAGAATATTATGTCAGCAAGATTTTCCAGTACTTTATTCAGTTATTTCCAAATTCAAAGTCATAATCTTTATTTCATAGGTAAGCACTAGAAATCATCATATTGATTAGAATACAAACTCTACTGCTCATTCGTAACGCCGATTCCCTTGAGAAGAATAAGCAAAAAACTATAGGAGTTGCGCTTTGTAAATAAACATTTACATTCATAATATTTATTTCAAATACCGAAACAACCTGCTAAAGCTAATCGGGTCATCCAAGTACGTCGAAGTAGTATAAAGTTTTTGTTTCACTGCAGTTTTAAAACTCGCAAATAGCAATTTTGAATATCAACCGACATCTTATTATAGAAGCGTACACATTGCCCCTTAAATGAACTTGTGACTTTGTGAAAAC
>NW_020653715.1:628410-635581 GCF_003589595.1 Hyposmocoma kahamanoa
GATGACACGACAGATTGGAACGTAAACAAGACGAGAGTCGTTGAGACGCTCCACAATTTTCTTTACAAACATAACATATTACCTAAACATCAGTCTATTCTGTCTTTAAATTATTGCCACATCCAGGAAGTTGAAAATATATATCGTTTTTCATTTTCAAACTTGACATGTTACATATATTTTGTAAATATTTTTCTTTTTGGGGTTCCTTTCTTATTGGAGGTTGAATAGTAGTACAAGTTTAACATCATTAGAGCTCGTTGTGATAGAGTCAAAGTCAAAGCAAATAATCATTAATTCCATTGGTAAAATTTTTACATTGAAAACATCATTTTTAAGCTACTGCTCGTTCAGTGTGCCGACTTCCCTGAGAAGAACGAGCAAAAAAAAAGCTCTTTTCTCGAAACTCTAGGGAGTTCGTCCAGGGAAGGCCTATCATCTTCCCTATTTCCGCCGACAAGCAGTAATGTAAGCATTACTGCGTTCCAGTTTTGAAGGGTAAGGGTGCTGGTGAAATCACAGTCATATTATTGTCAACTTCACTAAAGTCAGAGCTTTCAGTCTTTGCGATTGAAAGCTCAGAGTCGCACTGCAACTGTTTCATTCCTGTTGTCAAGTGGCATCATAAAAAAATACATCGAAATCAAAATGATTTTGTGTTGTATTCAAAATGGTATCACTTTGTCGATAATACACATATTTGCCTTAGAAGTCAAAAATAACCAAATAAGGATTAAATTTGAATTATAACTCAACACAGCCACGAAGAAAATTGTTAAGAAGGCGTTGTGAGAAGAACAGGAGGGAGTGTAAGGAAATGTGAGTGAAGTAAGAGAGGTTTTTCCGGAATCCAAAGACGTACCAGTAATCATCCAATATATAACAATTCTGATTTAAAAAAGTATTCAAATCATCACTTCGTTTAAAAAACAAATATACGCCATTTAGATACATAGCAATCGTGAAAACCTAAGAACTCCATTTTATTTAAATAGAACCGGATAATAAATAACGGACTTTAATAAAATAACATTTTAGAATCTTGTTGAAGACATCGAATTTATTGGAGAAGGAAGTTTTAAATACATCAACAGTTAAAATACGGCGAGTAGAATCACTTTGTAATACTTATTTAAATAAAAGTTGCGATGGAATGTTCTTCGTTAAACTCTGCTCTCGGCTGACCTAATTTGAGGGCCTGGATCAAGAGAAATCATTACAATTACGATTAAAATTTTAATTCGTTGCCAAGTTGGTGGTAATAATTTAATTTGGAACATACGGTCAGAGCGGTTGTAGACTTTAATTCCAAATAACGTTCAACATTTCGGTCATTTGGTGCTGCACTGACGCAATTATACTTCTTGTAATATTACAGGAGATGGATTTGAATTGATTTTTTAAACTTTATTTCAAATTTATGACATTTTAATAAAACTTATTAACACATCATAAATTAAATTTATATTAAATTGATATTCAATTATTTTTTGTGAAATTACTCCACTAGTTTGTTATAATTATTAATACAAAGATAGAATTTTTTCTGAGTGTTCGATCTTTGTATTAATAATTATAACAAGCTAGTGGAGTAATTTCACAATAAATAATTGAATATCAATTCAATAAAAATTTAATTAATACTGTGAATAGCGACATCTCTCGCCAGGACTGGTAGCTGTAAAGGTACTAACTGGGTGATAAATCTGTAATAGATTTCTCATAGATGGCGACTACGACTAAAAAGTCGTTGAAAGACCAAGTACAAAGACACGACGCAAGCACATAGAAAAATTCGTGAGGTCCGTTGGTTCGTTCCGTGGCTTAGTTGGTACAGCGTCTGACACGGTATGCAAGAAGACGTCGGTTCGAATCCGACCGGATCGAGAGAATTTTTTCTGAGTGTTTTTTCTGAGTGTTCGATCTTTGTATTAATAATTATAACAAACATATCATAAATTATGTATTTTTACAATAGAAACCTACTGGTCGCACTGGATTTACTAGAAAAGCGTGCCTGCTGAAAAAGAGGCTCATAGGTGACGCGGATTTAGTAGAGGCAAAGCTGCAGAGCCTTAAACACCGTCGCAAAGTTGCCTGCATAACAGTATTGTACAAGATATAAGAGTGCGCGATGGAATTGCATGATTAAAGGCATAGACGAAGGCTGCCACGCCTATTTTGTGGTAATTGCAAAGATTCACACGCAGTGATTCGCTTCCATATTTATATAAATCCCTGCCAGCGGACTTGTTCGCCGAACGCTATAACTTGAGCTTTGTCAAGGCGAGAATGAATAGTCATTATTTAAGTGCGCATGTCACATCGTTGACCTTATCGTCGCTTTTCATCAGGTGAGATGGATATAAAATGCAAACTTACTCACTTATTAAAAAAAAAATACTTTATTCTGCTGATTTTTTTCCAATGCAAATAAATTCTTGTTACAGATGTTTTGTCATACATAAATAAATTCCGCCACAATTTACAATACGTCAATATAGCACAAAATGAGCGATTTGTTAACGGAGTAATAGCAATAATACGACCTCGGTGGCTCAAAGTGTGCGCCGTGGGCGCTAGAAGGAGGTTACTGAAAAAACCAATAGGGGAAATGAATACTAATTTAATTCATGCTTCAATGTAGTCGTCTCTGAATTTCTCCACAACTTTTGGCATAGAAAATACTCTAGTTTAAGATTAGGTAATTAGTGTGGTTGTCAGGGACATTATTATAATATAGGTAACCGTCGTCACATAAATAGTATTTTTGCTACGTGATATTTAATCCAATGCGCGGTTTCGGCACTGCTGACTTTTTGAATACAAATTAAGATGTTTACAGTGGCATTATGTTGCTGAACCCAAGAAACTATATTTCGTAGGGTTGTAAATGGTACAATGTTTTATTACGTCCTTTATTTATACATACGTGTAGTACTAGGTGACATTACAACTCTCAAATAAACTAACACCCATTATTATACATATGCAATGGCGGCTCCACACGCTCGCTATTTGCCGTTAGCTCCAAACGTCTACAAACCCTTGGCAAATTAGGTGAGACAAATGTGACAAATCCACACGCTTGCGAGCGCGCAGTGTGCTCCAGAGAAGCAAACATGGCAGACGTTAAATTTGTGTCTGCTATTACGTTCAGTCTTTATGGTCCTTATGCTTCGGATTCCAAATGTAGGTTCTGCTAGGTAGCACTCCAGAAAGAATAATATAGTCTCGTTTGATCAGTCAATTTATAACCATGGAAAACTAGATTAAAACCGTTGTTTTTAAATTCTTTCCGCTGAGGCAAAGGCAAATTTAAAACCATACAGCCACGTCTATAAAGACAGTGTAGCGACTTTCTGTTATTATTTTACACCATGTTCATCAACACCATGTCCACAAACACAACGTAGCATAAAAGAAATGTCTATCCGTCGATTGCTTCTTGTGCTACTTAGTATTGTTCTTAAACAAAGCGTGTGGATAAATAGCAAACGATTGCCGCAAGCTTCTTTTGATTTGTGCACAAAAACCGACACTTGAACAAATCGGCGACAGAAACATGAAAGCTCGCGCAAGCCTAACCAAACACACCATCCACACGTTTGTGTTTGCGCGCGCTTGCGCGTGGAGCCCGGCGCGGCATAAGATTAATTTCATGTTTATGTCTGTGGAGTGAGAACTTATCAATATTGTTCGTTGATGTTAGTAGTGTTAAAAATACCTTGTTTAAATATTTATTTAACCAATATTTCTGAGAGGTGCGTACCTGGTGGCTTGACGTACAGGCATTTTAATTGTAATTTGTTCCTAGCTGTGTATATGTATTTTGTTGAAAAAAATACATACATACGTACGTGTACTTCACGCATTTTCCCATAGGGGTAAGCAGAGACAACCAGTCTTCCGCTTGCTACGGTCCTGACATACATTTTTCGCCTCAGTAAAGGGTACTCTTGACCTGGCCCTTCTTCAGGATGGCCTCAATTTGGTCATGGTAAGTTCACCTAGGTCCGCCCGTACTAACTTGCACGCTCACACTCGCCTTATATCTTCTTTCATTCATTCTCTCTTCATGTCCGAACCATCTAAACATCCTCTCCTTGTCACACATCTTCTTCCACACCGCAACGCTCTCTTATCACGTTCTAATTTATCCATCAGAGTCACTCCAGCCATACTTCTGAAAGCTCTCATTTCTACTGCACTAATTCTACTTTCGTGCTTCTTCTGCCAAACCCAATATTCACCACCATACATAAGTGTAGGAACCAGCACCCTCTCATGCAAAGCCTGCCGTGTCGCGTTATTATTATAAACCGAACCCGTCACGTTATTTTACAAAACGTCTTATACTCAGAAAAGTACATTATGTATACTTGCGTACATAAAGAACGTAGTGTCGTGCATGTGGACTTGAGAAACAAGAAAAAATTGGTTAGCTTAGAAAAAAAAGAAAGATCTAGAACTGTTACGTAAAATTGTAATATCAAGTTAGTACGCAGACACACTTTTCTTACAGCCATGCGCTAGGAAAACCCTGTATCGCGAGTGCCATGGACGCACAATTAGACAACCACAAATTACACCACATCTGCAAATCAAGTCAAAGTCAAACAATCATTTATTCCATAGGTAAAATAAATTTACACTTGAAAACCTCACTTTTAAGCCACTGCTCGGCTGAGAAAAACGAGCAAGAAGCTAAGGATTGTTGTTTTCAAATTAACTTAAATGCTATGGAATACACTTTGAATCACATTGGTGTGGAATCTAGAGTGATGTATCTTTCCATACATCGTTATCTAACATGTAATCTTAAATTTTGTAATATGACTTCTCAATTAATATATTTTTAATGTAGGTTTTAAACTTAGAAAATTAAAATTTTAATATAATATGCTCCGCAATCTTGTTGTAACAATGTGTACAGTTCCCCATAAAAGAGTAATTTACCTTGTTTAAACGAAATTGTGGTACCATGACTTTGAACTTAGCTCAAGGCTAATATTATGGATAACTTCCTTCTTAATGAAATTATGTATATTTTTTTAGGCATATAAAAAAATTTAGTAAATGCACTGTGATACTACAGTCATAATACAAGTCTACTTAAACTTTTCTCTGAAAGAAACCCGAGAGCCTAAAAGCACACATTTCACACAGAACGAATCGCTCGTTTTTGCAATACAAATAATAATGTGGTTTGTGTTTTTGCTGCAAAATGACAAGTTTCAGGAGAGAGGTTTACAGGTTCTAAGAACGAATTAGTGGTTAAATTTGTTATGCTTAAATAGGAGATTCTTAAATTTGACATATTTATAGTTTCATGTAGTTAACAATTTAATTAAGGTTTTTTTATGTGGTAAAAGCACTGTTATCGTTAGTCACATGTCGCTTTACATAGGGCGCACTATAAGTTTCCAGAATTGGCCACTTACATAAACAATATTTAAAAAGTAATTACAACATTTGAAAATGGAACTCTTTGGCTGTAGAATACAGTTTGTTTCATCTGAGTGTCACTTGTTTTTACATTGTGACGTCATTTTAGAAATTGGTTGTCTACATCACCATGGATTTAAGTCGTAAATTTTTTTTTCTGATTTTCTACGATTTCAAGTGTAATTTAACAGCTCAGCGGAGATTCGCTCGGCTTGAAACTGCTTTTGGCGATGAAGCACCATGCAAGACGACTATTTATAGCTGGTTTGCAGAATTGAAACGCGGTCGTGTGAACCTCAGTGACGAGTTTCGTGATTGTCGCCTGTCCACTGATGTGAACAACAAATACACCGATGTTGTGTGCAGTATGATGAAATCAGACAGGCATGTAACATGCTATGAGATTCTGGCATCTTCCGGCATAGGCATGATTCAAATACAATCAATACTACACAAACATTTGGGTGTGCGTCAAATTTGATGCGGGACATAGTAACAGGTGACGAAACATGGATTTATCCCAAAACAAAGCAGCAATTGAGCGATTTCGAGATGTGCCGATGCCAACCAAAGTGGCGCGCGTACAAAGTGCCTCTAAGCGAATGATTGCTTTTTTAAAATAAAACTGGACACGTGGCTGCTGTTGCTTTGGAGAATCGTTGTCCCGTAAATAGTGATTGGTACACGACCATTTGTTTGCCGGAAGTTATTGACAATCTCCGTAAAAATAACCGTAAACGCCGTATCATCTTGCATCACGATAATGCCAGTTCTCACACGGCCAGACAGACAATTGAATTTTTGAAGGTGAACAACGTTGACCTTATGAGCCATCCCGCGTACAGTCCCGACCTGGCACCTTGTGACTTTTATTTATTTCCAAAAATTACGAACCAGTTACACGGTCAACGATTTTCATCACCTAAAGAGGCTGTCGAAAGGTATGAAAAATATGTTTCAGAGATTGTCACGAAAGAATAGCATAAATGTTTTCAAAATTGGTTCGTTCGTATGAAAAAGTGCATTAACGCTAACAGAGAATATTTTGAGAAACAATAAATTCATTTCTGACCATTTGTAGTATTTTTTTCTTATTAATTCCGGAAACTTATAGAGCGCCCCACGTATTACATCAAGAGGACGATACTGTGTGGTTTGTAACAATGATTTAAATTTAATATGGTATTGTTATTTTGTTTTGACTATTAGGTAATAAATAACCTTTATAACAAAGTAAAAGGATCACAACCTTATTAACCGATTTCAAAAAAAGGAGGAGGTTCTGTATTCTACTGTACGTTTTTTTGTGTGTATATTATGCGATAACTCCGGTATTTGTGAAACGATTTTGATGATTCTTTTTTTGTTGGAAAGAGGGTACCTCAGAAGTGGTTCCATTTAAATTTGAAGAAAATATTTCACCTTTAAGGGTGGCAAACTAGGGGATGAATGTCTTTTGAGGTCGGTTTTTTAGTACTCTGTACTGATGATATTTTTTTGACGTACAAACAGCGCAATGTTACGTGCTGAAACTCAATTTTAAATAAAGCAAACAAAGGTCACTACAAGGCTTTGTTATAAGGACCTCAAAGGGTTTTTGTGTTTATAAGATTTTGTAAACATTCTAAGTAAGTATTCAATAAATATCTTGAGAAAAATGTTGGGGTCTTATAATTAAATTTTTACAAACGCGACTCACTTTATTACTTAAAGGCCTTTCTTT
>NW_020653715.1:685581-694567 GCF_003589595.1 Hyposmocoma kahamanoa
AAATATATAACAATCAATGGATTGTGTGTTGTAAAAAATGACCTTCTAACTCGAAATGTGTCGACAAAGCGATATCATTCAACGATACTAATTTATTCCATCCAGAGAGCGCCGCGATCACAAATTTCACGGCTACCCAACGCGCCTTTTGACAGACATCTTTTGAAAGAATATAAAATTAACTACGACGACGGACCCTTTGTTTCACAAACATACATCAAAGGTCCTTTGATTTGAAAAATTTCATTTTTAAATTTTCGTTATTTTAATAACGTTCATATTTGCAGGTAAAAAAAAACGTTAATTTATGTAGCCTGCTTGTGTGTTATACTGTAGCGTACGCTGGTTAGATTATATTATTTTACATTTAGAACTGTATTAAAAAATAGAAGGTTATTGTCAAATGAACGTCGAGAGAGTGCTGGACAAATCTTCAATCTTCATCTTTAATTAGGATTATATTCCTCGTTTAAATATTAAATAGTACCTCTAACTACGCTATAACCACGGCTACGCTCCCACCTTCTTAGACTATGGATATTTTTTTCCATCCTCTAAAGCTCCCACAGTACCTACCTACAAATCAACTGTTGGACAAAAATTATTTAATCTAAAAATTGGCCATAATTTATACAATAGACGTTGCCATCCGAAAAAGCGCAACTTTTAATATTAACAAATCTTTATTTTCACTACCTACAAGTTTTTCACTTACATCACAAAGCTTTGCATAGACTGGTGTGTAAACAAAGAAATAGGAAAACAATTGTGAATGAATCTTGCTCCGACAAAATATATGAAAACAAAGAATGGCATTAGCAAAGAAAATAACAATATATAACAACAGAAGTGCAAGTGTGTGAGCAAAACTAGAAGCTATACGCGTATACCTACATAATATCTACCACTACTACACAATACCTGTCACAAGATGGTTTGCGAAGAAAATAATTCACGTTCAAGGATACAAAGTAAAGGAAAAGTTCCAGCTGTGTCAAAATTTCGTGAAGTGAAATAAAATAATAATATTTATTGCTTTTTTCTAAGACAAATTTCAACACGTTGGATAATTTTCTACAAAAAGGAATCATTTTCAAGCCAATCTAATTAATTTTCTGTTTCAAAATATTTGTGTACAAGAAAAAGTTAGCATGAATAAATCATTCAAATATCTTGAAAGTGAGATAACATTTGTACAAGCTGATAAATTAGTAGCTTCGCGATATCGTTGGTTATTAATGTGAGCGAATTATTCTTCTTTAATCTGATTTGTTGAATAGGTAGGTACTCAGAATTTAAGCTTATTTTCAAAAACGCAATTTTTTATTAAACCTTAATTTAACAAGAATTACAATTGAATAAATATAATTCATATTATGCCTTTAGCCGTATTGGACTTAATCACAGTAGACCAAATAGGCCTAATTATTTACAGAAATAAATAATATAATAATTATCACCATACTACGTTCAAATAGCAAAACTCTATATAGAATACCCAGATTTCTTTTACACACTTTTGTACTTGTACTTTACAATTAATCTTAAATACTGTAGAGTTTATCCTCTTTAAAATTTCAAATACCTACCTAATTTAGTTATTTATAATAGACCAATTAATTAATTTTTTTACAAGTTTTATTTCATCGTTGTAGCATCAATGCTTTTCGACTTTTTGTCACACAATCATAAAGCAGAACGTAATTCTATTGTGTTACCATTTTAGAGAAAGTTACTCTCTCTGCAAAAACAGACATCATTGACATTATTATGAAAATAAATATTAAATAG
The DNA here is from genome assembly GCF_003589595.1 of Hyposmocoma kahamanoa. NCBI lineage: Eukaryota > Metazoa > Arthropoda > Insecta > Lepidoptera > Cosmopterigidae > Hyposmocoma > Hyposmocoma kahamanoa. The sequence goes on from NW_020653715.1 coordinate 687,373, forward strand.
CAATTTTTTAATATCAACAGAAATCTTCGTACTTAAACAAAACATTTCGCCTTATATGAATTTGACCATATGTGTTTATTATGTTGTTAGTAAGTATACTTCTTACTAATGAATAATACCGTTGTTTTCGTATGAAAAGTGTCTGTCAGTCTTTTTTTTAATATTATTCTGTTTAGCGTAAATTACATTTTCGTAAAACATGTGGGTAACTTCAATTAATAATACCAGAAACATTCAAACTTTAAAAAAGATTTCAAAAAGTTAACATCTTGTCTCTCTTCTGTCGTTATTGGATAGTTGATATAGCATCTTGGCAATATTAATAAATTAATATTGGCAACACTAAATCTGACAGCTGAGCTGTCAAAGCTTTCCGTTTCGCTTTTCTCTTTCAGCTTGACATTACGTTCAAGGCGATCATTTTTACTTTGGCTTAACACGTTTCGTGTCATAACGACTTAAAAGTAAGTGTATTTGTTAAAATAATATTGTGAATTTATTACTTGTTGTGATCTCCATGTGTAAAAATAGATTTTGGTGAAAAACGTCAACAAAGGCGCGAGATTAACTTTGATGAAATAATGTAGTGGACAACTTAACCTAAAATCTTAACAACGCTACGGCTCTGTTTTTATATAAATCTCAACTTTACCACTTCCAAATCCTGTTTTTTGCAATAAATGCAATATCTCACGCTTTATTGTAGCATAACTTTGGATGTATTAGGTTCTCGCATAACCTCAATACGAACCAATTATGTTCAGTGCTTCGTGGAAAGTTGTTGTTTCTGTGTCCTGAATATAATATAGATCACGCGATTATAGATAGTAGATCAACAGCAGAAATATGGTCGTATAAACATTCTCCGGCCGGCGTTCTTGAGTACATGTGTCCAAAGGCGTTACGAATTCGCCTTTGCGCCCTTTATATGCTATTCTTCTAAATGTACACAAATTGTATAAAAGAAACAAAAAAACATACCTAATTCATTTTATTCGAAACTATTTTCCTTCCAAATAGCTACCACCTGTATTAATGATAGTAGTTATTCACTATATACAATCGGAATCGCGTTGTATTAAATTGCCGCAATTAATTTCAATGGTCCACTGTTCATCACTTGAGCTAGCTCTTTTTAGAAAGGTCTCTTGTGACACGACCGGCGGGGCTCAGTTCTGGTTCACAATAGTATAGTTAATGTGACCAATATGGTAAGATTAATTTCAGTTCATATTTCTTTCAAATATGCCATCCATTACAGAATGCGTTACGTGGCCGCATACCTACTGGCCGTGCTGGGCGGCAAGGCATCTCCAGCAGCAGCAGACCTTGAGAGGATCCTCAGCTCTGTCGGCATTGAAGCTGACTCTGAGAAGCTAAAAAAGGTCATTGCTGAGCTCAGCGGAAAGGACGTTGAGGAGCTCATTGCGTCTGGTATGTTTCTGCTATTACATTTTATTAGCTTACTACTTTGTTGTAATTATTGCCAATCTGGTAAATAGCTTAGTATCTTTTTCTGAATGAAAAATTGATAGCAAGAATCAAAATTGACACCATGACAATGTCCAAACAATCAACAAATGACCTGATTTTGAACTAACCAGTAAGTACCAGAGCAAAAAAAATAATTAAGGACTCTTCACCATAAAACCCTGACTAGCACCAGATTAGAATAGTAGATATTGAGGCAAACCAAGTGTCAAGTACAAAAGCACTTTTAAATATTTATATCACTAAAAGTAAACTAATGATGATCCCAAAAAATCACCATCTTTCGACTGAGCAACCATGCTGTTCATAATACATCAACTGACAAAGAAACTACTTGATCCATATAGTGTTCCACATCCTGTACACATTGCTTAACCCGTCAACTAAAACTTCGCAGGTCGCGAGAAGCTGTCGTCGATGCCAGCGGGAGGCGCCGCGGCACCTGCCGCAGCTGCCGCGCCCGTTGCTGCCGCTGCTGAAGACAAGAAAGGTAACTTATATCTAACTAAATCTACCACCCAGGAACTGCATGTAGTATTGGCACCATGGGATAGAATAATTACTGATCTCTTTTTCACATAAGTAATTTTATTGTTTCGTAATAGGATTACATTAATGTGCACTTTTATCCTATGTAGGTTTAACAGTAGGGCTAACACGACAGGGCGCAACTTGCGCGAGAGCGATATAAAGCGCGAGATACTGCTATTCCCACATCGAGATGGGACGGGGACGGGTGGGACAATGTGACACCTTTTTTCTCGAACTTCTAAGTAATTTCTCCCTAACCATTGGTTAATTAGACTTAAAATGAAAATATCATGAAGCCAGGTATGCAACTCAACAGCGACTATATATTAACATAAATTTATTACCTTATTTATACTCAAAATATTTAATTTTCTAAGTGTGACTAGTGGGACACTCACGACCTATTTGAGTTGATGGCTTCATTGCCAAGATCAAGACAAACTACTAATATTTTGTTCAGCAAGTTTTTCATATGTGATAACTTGAATGTTAAAGTCCTATTTTATATATACACTTCATTAATAACTTTGATAAATTTTAAGGCAATTAATATGTCAAGTTGTGATGGGTGAGACACGATTTTGTGACGGGTGAGACGAGTCACAATTGAAAAGACAAAATTAATAAAATTACACTGTTTAATATAAGATCCATTGTTAGTATGTTTATAATTTTTCTTGTACTAAGACATTTTAACACAAAAAACATAATGAAAGAACTGTTAAGTAAATTTGAAAAATCTGCCACATCCTTGATACAAAAGTGTCATATTAAATTTTAGTTATGTGTTAAAATGTCTTAATTATGACAAAAATTATAAAATATTTGCTTACAAATGATGGATCTACATATAAACAGTGTATTTTTTTACAATTCTATGTACTCCAATGTAACTTGTCCCACCTGTCACAAAATGTCAAGTCAAAGTTTATATTTGCAAGAATACACAAAAACACATGTTTTTCAAGATCTTATAAAAACGTATAACAGTATTCAACCTGCATTCAGGTATGCAAATTATTTAAATTAAAATTAATTTACATATGTCGTAAAATAAAATTAAAAATTAATCAGTCCTAATAAGTAAATTAATCAGTCATAATTAATGGTGTCCCAATCGTCACAATTTAACACATCAAATGTTTAAATCCAAAATTAAAGCAACTGTTACATCTAGTAAACATCGTAAAAACTCGAATCCATGAAAATACAAACATTTAGTCAAAGTGAAAATGTTTACAAGTGTGTTCCACCCATCGCTGTGACGGGTGGGACACACTCCTATTTACGTGCACAATGCCAAAATAATGACCCTTAGCATAATTTTTACTTTTACAGAAGCAAATTCAACAGATTGCTTATTTATTGGTTAAAATAAAAATGTATGTGTTTCATTGTGACGGGTGGGACTTGCAAATAGTATTTATTGAAACTTTAATAACTCCACAACACCATATATACTTCCATGCAATCACTTATCACTTTTTTAAAATTCATTTTTTTAAATTGTGTTTTCTTTGATAGTAATAACTTATTTAGAAAGGCGCACAAATAACCGCGAAAATTGTTGCTAACATTATAGGAAAAAATGCTTCTATAGACGACATCACTATGGCTGCGATCATGAAGAGAAAAAATACAATAATTGTACAATATCCGACAAATCTCATTTATTTCTACTGATTTGATTTATTGGGCGTATTCTAGTCATACAATTAAAGCCAAATTGTGTAATTTATTTTTTTAACTGCCGTGTCATTTTCGCTGGAATGACCCATCTCGCACTTTATGTAGCTCTCGCGCAAGTCGCTCCTGTCGTGCTAGCCCTACAGGTCTTCTAAGTCTTCTAATACATAAGAAGACTTACTAGTTCATTAATATCACTATTAATTAAATATTTCTCATTTTTGTTAGATTGATTTAGATTAGATGTACATTTTTCAGTTGGCTGTATTATTATAATTTCTCCATAAAATTCTGCTAGAAACTGAATGATGAATTCCAATATCACCATCTTTCGACTGAGCTCCAATGCTGTTACCACATTCTCATCTGACAACTCATTCGCTTTCATAACAATCCATGTAGTTACAATTTGTTTCCTAACACGCTGTTCTCAATTTGCAGAAGAGAAGGAGGCTAAGAAGGAAGAGTCAGAGTCTGATGATGAAGACATGGGCTTCGGTCTCTTTGATTAAGTGCATTTTACAGGTAAGCATTTTGTTAATTCATCTAAGTAATATATCTATTTACAAAAGGTATCTTACCTTAAGGAAACTTGTTTGTGAAGTACTGTTTAGTCCATCACAGGAGATAGATCACGAACAAGTCGTGCGCCTGATGGTAAGTGACACACCTGTCCATATCAGTTGCAGTGCCACTTACAGCTTTAAATCGCAATGATCTGAGGGGCACTGCCACTGCGTCTGTCACCCTGAGACATAAGTTGACAAGTCCCATGTGCCTGTAATTTCAACAGCACGCCTTACCCTTCAAAACCGGAACACAGTAAAGCTGACATTACTGCTTGGCGGCAGGAATAGGTAATATGGCAGGAGTACCCTCGATGAACTCTTTCACAGGGAGCTCTATTACTACTGAAAATACACATACTTATCTGTCGAACACACCAATTATAACAAATCTCCCATTTTGAAAATGCTGTTCAGTTGTAATTTGGTTTGGTTGACAGGCAACTCCGCAACATATTCTCTACTGAGTAGTGTAATTCCAAACTAAATTATCGTGAAAACAGCACGTTTGGACAACATTTAAAAAATTGTCAGTGCATGTAGCCGAATATTTACCATGCTCGTAGAGGTCTGCGTGGCAGACGAGCATGGGAAATGAACGAACCCGGGACCTCCAAATATGCTATTTGCCTGATGTCAAATTTCACAAAATTCTGTTTGTATCGAAAAACTTCATAAGTTTTTTTTATCAGTTTGCTACTAAACTTATTTCATAAACACCTCTACATAATTGCCCTTTTTTAAATGCAGTTTTTTTCTTTGTTCCCAGTGTATGGCGGCACACGCGGCCGTAATTCCAAAACAGTTATGGTGTAAGCGTAACCTGACCGCGACTATGTTTCTATGAAATATAGATTGCAAGAAAACTAAATTTTTTTAATTTCTTATCCTACAAAGAAACCTCGAACCAAATGGAATTCACTTTTCCCATTGTTTTGTTTATGGACATTATTATTAGACTCAATTATGTACCTGCTAGATTTTAGTATTTAATAATAACATAAGGGAGTAAATAAAATGCATATGTACATAGTCAAGACAACATATTTAATATAAACTTTTTGGTACGTACTTACATATAAAAAAAAAACAATATTAGCTGTAAAGGATGAATAAGGATGAATATTAGATGTATATACCTCCTAAAAGAATTCATTCATTCTTACAAACTTTCGTCTATTCTTACTTCAATCGAACTCTAGCTTCTTGAAGGTTCCTTCCACACTTCCGAAGAAGTCGGATATTGTCTTGGGCTTATCTGGTCGTAAGGACTCCGTCACTCGCTTCTTGTTTTCCTCTTCAAAGAAAGCCGAGCTTGCGTACAGCTTTGACAAGATCTCATCTGCAAATAAGTACAATTTTGACAAATAATACAAGTCGCTTGCAGTCTCAAGAAGAAACAAGTGCTTGTAGTTTGTGGTTAAATAGTGCCGTCGAAACAGCCTCGTTTTAAAACAGCCTTTCGTGGCTGAACGCTTACCATGCTGGTCTGCCACGCAGAGGTCCCGGGTTCGATTCCCGGGCCGGGAGAAATATTTTGTATGATCTACATTTATTTCTCATGAGTTTGGGTGTAATTTGTGGTTGTCTATATGTGTGTCCATATAACTATTCCCACCGACTTGGACACACCCATGGCACCCACGATACAGAGTTTCCCTGGTCTGGGGCAATTCTAAAAACTGAATTATTGTCATCATCATCATGTCAGCCGGAAGACGTCCACTGCTGAACATAGGCCTCCCCAAAGATTTTCAGACCAGCCGATCGGACGCGACGTGTGTGAATGTGAGACGTTGAAATGGCGGAACTAGGAAGCAGGGTAAAGCCCAATTTACTACAGGCTAAAGTAGCGCGTGTCGGTTTCCTTTTGCCATAATAACACACGCGCTGTTTGTGGAACTGTAATTTTCAGGTGTTAGTTGTATGTGTACCTAATTTCGGTGGCAATTTTTATAATTTAAATATTCCGGAATATTATAAAAATAAATCGTTTATTTTCTCCCATCATGTAATAATGAAGTATTATTTAATATTTCACGATGTTAATATTCGAATATCAAATATGTAATATAATAAAATTTGCCACCGAAATTAGTTACTCTGTTGCGCTGACAAATCTTTTAGTACTTGGTATATTATAAGACCTTGCTATAATTTGTTTGATTTTATTTGATAATAATGTGTCTATGCCTGATTGTAAACGTGGTCTTATAGAAGTATAGATTTGTTTTCAACTAAGTCTGAAATGATCCATCCAGTCGGAACACAAGACTGTTTTTTTTACACATTTTACAATAGAAGCTTGCACCTCCTACTGCCGAGCACGGGTCTCCCTGGTTATATGGTCAAAGCCACAATTGTTATTCCTTACCTACCTTTTAGAACATGAACACTTTTAAAATTCCCTCCAGACTCCTTAGGCAATTCTTCACTAGGGAAATAAGGCTGTAGAGTAGCGGACTCGGGTTGGTGTACATACAACACGTTCAGAAGCGAGTTACTCATGAACGGACGTACTATCGACATGAGTTTATCCATATAAGCTGGCGCATTCAGGTAGTGTACTCCACGAAGGTTCGCAAGGAGGGCTTCCTGGATTTTATTAATATCGATGATTAAAAATGTAACTAAAGATCGAAATAATTCAGTAATAATATCGCTCTGCTGATGCAATAGCGTATTAACTCAAAAGTAAATTTATTCAAAATAGATGATAAACGAATTACTCACTTCCCGTGAAAGATTATTATAAATTACATATAGCTTAAAATTTATTAGACATTAAAAATTTCCTACTTACCAAGTAGAAGTATATTTAAAAATAAAAGTACGTACAAAGTATATAATATAATATTTTATGCAATCGTTGCATAATGAGTAATAATAACCATATCCAATCAGGAGGCAGCGCAGCGTTT
>NW_020653715.1:694577-704082 GCF_003589595.1 Hyposmocoma kahamanoa
AATAGAATTTTAGAACTAGCCCACAAAACGTTCAGATTTAAATAGATATGTTTTAAATGTTTCTTACAATATTCTAAAGACGGTTTTATTTACGTGTAGACCATAAAATTTTACATTCAGAAATGTTAGATTCTTGGATTTCACATATTTTGAGATACAACACTATTGTAATAGCAGTGCGATATCATTGGGCAAGTACAGTCCACTTAAATAGAAGATTTCTAAAAGTAGACTAAGACCTTGTCTTAATTACCCGAGTTTAAAAGTTTGCTGAACGCAGTATAACCTGTCTGGTCTTCTGGAATCAATGGCCGCTCACAGGCCATGCAACACGCCTACGTAGAAAGTAATAGCAATAATTACACTGTTTCCTTTTGATATTATTATCATTGCAGACACTCGCAATTACGAGTATAATTTTTTAATCATTTTCTTATACACACGAATTATCATCTTTCTTAGATAATTACTTTTTAACCGACTTCAAAAAAGGAGATCCTTAATTCGACTGTGTTTTTTTAATGAATGTTATGCAATAACTCGATAATTTGTGAACCGATTATGATGATTATTTTTTTGTTGGAAAGAGGATACCTCAGAAATAGTCCCATTTAAATTTGAAGAAACTATTCCACCTCTAAACTGGCGTCGAACTATGAATGACTTTTGAGGTCGGTTTTTCAGTACTCTGTGCTGAGATTATATAAAGCCATAATTGTAGTACCAGTCTTCAATAAAAGCAAGAAAAACTGACCTGCAAGTAATACAAATAGTGTCGTACACTATTAAGATCTAACTTAGTGAGGTGTCCGAGACTCATGTTCTTTAGATCAAAGAGAATGATGAAGCCTGGCCATGAGCCTTCCTCGTACTGCCAGATGTCTATCACCATTATTACTGTCCTGGAACATTTAAAATTTCATGTGAATAGAATAGAAGCTCTGTAAAGTTCAAAATTGGTTAACTATAAACAATCTTAAGCCCTTTCCAAGGAAACAAAATGTGCTATGTTTACGCTGCCTAATGTAAAAAATGTAGCAACTGACATTAAACTTAATAATGAACAATTAGAATTGGAGGACACCACTGTCTTCTTGGGAATACAGCTGGACTCAAAACTTCAATGGAATCCACATATCGATACCAGAAGTATCAATATCGGCACTAGCTGGAAAGCTTAATTCTGCTATTTATGCCTTATGAAAAATCAGGCAACTTCTGATGTTGACACAGCCAGAACCGTTTGTTTCATGCTATCATACTTTATTTTGCAGAAGCGCGCAGTTAAAGAGATCTATAAATAGAGCTCACGTACCTCACTTAGGGAGATTTTTAATAAAATTGGCATATTGAGATTAATAGACGGAGTGACGTACATAATTTTAAAACTAGACATAAATGGAAGCTCGTGTTACCGAAGTTAAGACTTCAGAGCTTTTGTGGGTCAAGGTATACAGTATTATAATAAGATTCCAAAAGCTGTTTTGGACCTATCCTTTGATAAGTTCGAAAATCATGTAAAGACAACTTTACTAAAAACCTCTTTTAATATTACTCTGTTAGAGATAACATAAACGATAAGACAGTTTGGTTTTAAAAATTGTGTAAATGTGACTATTTCAAGCAATGATATTATACTCTGATTTCAAGTGTAATTTGGTGACCTACTGGATTTATATAACTGCCTCCGTAGCCGAACGGTTACCATACCGGACTGCCACGCAGAGGTCCCCGAGTTGGATTCGCGGGCCGGGAGAAATATTTGTATAGCCTACATTTATTTCTCTCGTGAGTTTGTAGTTGTCTATGTGTGTGTCCATGGCACCCGCGACACAGGGTTTCCCTAGTGCGGGGCTATGTTGAGTGTGTGCGTTATTACTATTATTATTATATAAATGTTCATGGGTGAAACAGTAATTTGTTGTAGCATTGCTTCATGTAGGTTTTTGTGACTGAATAACACCCCTACAAATTATTTGCATTAAATTAAATTAATGTTTGGTTACGTACTTGATAATATCGGGCAATAAGAAACTCTTCCAGTCGCTGTTCATAAACGTGGCGTACAATACTCCGTAGCCGTCGTTGGTGCGGCTTGGTAAAGGTGTCACTAATCTAAAACATTAACAGTAGGTTATTAACCCTTTCATGTATAGTACTTGAAATAGTAACGGACACAAAGAGTCACCACTTTTCTTGTCGTAGTGCTTATATTGATTTCTTATAAAATGTAAATCAATGAATTTTGTCAGTATGTTGTTGATACATCTCTATGGAAAAGCAGTAAGTGTAAACAACTACACAGAGAGGATGGAAAAACTTGGAAAATCGCATTGTAAACCCCTAGTTGGTTTTATAAGACGATATAGAGATTCATACTATCATATTGTGATGTTTAATTTTACAGTAATAGTAAGTACATTGTGTATTAAGGAGGGATAATAAGAAGTTACTAACGATTATAAGCTATTATAAGCCGAAGCCGATTCTTGTATGAATAAATATCATTCACAACCAAACTTAACAGCACAACAATTGTGAATTTCGAAATTGGCAAGGCTTTTTGTTTTTTTTTATCCACATATAGCCAGCTAGCTATTATTCCATAGTTAGTACAACTGGAACTAAAATGTAGAAAAGAACGCATAAGCCATGATGGATTGTAAAAAAATATTACAAAATTTTTATACATAAAATCTTAGAATAATAACGCATAGAAACCTAGCCCGCACACGCTAAGTGAGGCAAATTGAAGCGCGCCCAAAGGGCCTACACGAGCGGGCGGGTCTTCAGTGCTCAATGTCAACTTGCACCGCGAACAGCTCCAGAATTTTAGCTAAAAACGACGAAATGTGCGGTAAATGAGTGTAAAAATACGTCAGACAAACATAAAATAGATACTAACATCACATTCCACAAGGAAGTAACGCGTTTCAACTTGTATTTTTATATAAATATTCACTAAAACCGAAAATTAACCTAAAACTAGCCTACATGAATTTGATTTTTGCCTCACTTGTGATATGAAACTATCATTCTAAGCGTTATTATTCTAAGCATAAAATAATAAAAATAAGAAATTCTTAATAATAAATATTTAACTTAATAATGCCGATGACTTGAATTTACTGATGAACACAAATGCATTATCATTGTCATGACTCCACGTTTTCTGCTTATTTTATGACCGACTTGAAAAAGGAGGAGGTTCTTAATTTGACTGTACTCTTTTTGTGTGTATATTACGCGATTACTCTTTTTATTTTTTTCTCTTCTCTTTTTATTTGCGAACCGATTTTGGTGATTCTTTTTTGTTGGAAAGAGGGTACCTCAGTATTGGTCTCATTTAAATTTAAAGAAAATATTCTACCTCTAAGGGTGGCAAACTAGGCGATGAATCGGATATCGCGCACTTTCCGGTAACCGGTTTCAATTTCGATGGCAAATATATGTAATTCCACGAACTTTTGTGGTCGGGTTTTTTTATAAAAAAGTTAGAATTATAATTAATATGTCCGATGTACCTAAGTAATTGATGGAAGTAGTAAGAGGTCCTACTTACATAGACTTTAAAGCCGCGTCAATCCGATGGTCGACCTTACGATCCTTGAAGAAGTCCGTGAATAACGTTTTTAGCGTGAAGTTCAGGTCAAGCAGCTGCTTTGACACTTCGTAGCTGCGGTCGCAGCTGCGGTACGCAAGAATCAGGTCCATGTCTGGAATAAAAGTACAGTCATAGTAATATCGTTTACTGCATTATGTGGTAAAGAAGTAGGTCTTAATTATGTATTATATTATTGATATATTTGATTGACTGACCACTACTTGTGCTTATAAAGCCGAACACAGGCGTACCATTTGCTCGTAATTTCTTGTAAGGTGCCAACGTAACTAACGAGTACTGTACACGTTTGCACATCAAGCTATATACTTTTGTTCGACTATCATCGCCTCCATTCCAACGGAACAAGATCCGTTAATGTGTAGCGATGAGCTGTCGCCTGTACGTCAAATAATTATGAGTTTTTATAAAAAAAAGACCTCATATGTTCGTAGAGTTACATCTATTTGCCAAGTTTAATTGAAATCGGTTACCCGAAAGTGCGCGAAACCGGATTCATCCCCTAGTTTGCCACCCTTAGAGGTGCAATGTTTTGTTCAATTTTAAAATTAAGAACCTTTTTTGAAGTCAGTTTCAAAATAAACTGAAATCGTACAGGTATGACAGTGACAACGCTGTTCTGTGTGAATCAATAAATTCAAGTCAAGATCATCAACCCATTTAACGGCAGACCGCCTACCTCGGCGTTCACTTCTAAACATGGGTCTATCAAAGCAAGGATTAGCCATGCGCCAACCAATGCGCTGAAATCGTAAATTAACACACACATGCCCATCACACTGGAAACCTCCAACCCTTGTTAAAGGGCTTAAGGGAATCAACAAAAATATCGTCACGCTATCAGCCTGAGCGGGTCAGAAATATGTCCAAGCAATAAAAGTAAAAAAGACGTGCGTGTCGCATCTCTTTCCTACAAATTTCGGGTTCGAATACGGGATCTCTGAGTTTTCTGAATTTATGAGCAAAATTTAATTTGAAATTTACCGTGAGCTTTCCGGTGAAGGAAATCATCGTGAGAAAACCTGCACACATCTGCAAAGTAAACTGTCTCCGTGGCGGAACGGTAACCATGCCGGACTGTCACGCAGAAGCCGTTTGATACATTTGTATAGCTTACATTTATTTATCTCGTGAGTTTCGGTGTAATTTGTAGTTGTCTATGTGTGTGTCCATGACACCCGCGACACAGGGCTATGTTGAATATGTGCGTTATTATCATTAAAAAAAACTGCAAAGGAATTTAATGATGTGTGTGAAATTCTCTATTCGCATCGGACCCGCGTGAGAACTGCAACCCAAGCCCTCTTATTGTAAGAGGAGTCACAGCAATGGACTATAATCTTAGTGGTCATTGACTTACAATTATATGGACGTCGGGTCCGCGCTAAAAAGTGTCCGCACTTGTAAGGCGCTAAAATCGTATACAGAGCGCCGAACTCCGCTTTAGTCTTCATTTGTTCTACTGACAGCGCGATACTGCGATGACATTACAATTTAAATTTCGAATAGGTTGACTTGGGACATTTTTTTCGTGGTGTTTGTATTAGACCCGTCGTCCATTTATTTGTAAGTCAATGTTAGTGGTGCATGAAGAGAGGCTTCCCCATAAGTTCTTTTTTTATTAAGAGTTTAGGCTTGGATACAAGTCTTCGAGCCATGTCTTCGTTTAATTATCGGCATCCTCAGTAATATTTTCCATTGTGGTTCTAATACATTATGTTTATGACTTAGTTCACTTATTTGGGTTTTTTAAATTGTCTTAAGCGGCGGGAGATAATATTTATGTTTTCACTTTCACTTAAATCTCATTATCTTCTATCACTTTGAACAAGAACTTTGAATTCGTAATTATTGAAATTTTTAAGATAAAGTCTTTTGTAATTTGATTAAAAATAAGGAATAAATTTCTTAGTTTCTTCATCACTATTTCTTTCTTAGTTTTTTCTTCATAATATACTTCAAATTAAAATAATCTTTGTAAAGACTGTGGTTCTAACTTCAAAAGCCCCCATTTTTTCCCCCGGTAAGATCTACTACCCATGTTCCACATACGTCTGGCATATCCTGGCCAATTGGCAAATCCTTTCAGAACGATGGCAAAAGAAGATTTAATCGTACCTGAGAACTAAAGTTACGATTACAATGACAAATAAGGAAAAGCTAGCAGATTATATAGTTTATTTACATAGAATGCAACAGGTAACAATTATAGAGAACGACAATACGTGTCGCAATCAGGTTTCTGCGTTTCACTGTTTGACAGGTTAGAAAACGAACTTTGACAGGTTGTTTGATATCGCAAAGAAGATAGGAATTGTTCTAAAGCAATCACTCAACAAAAAGATAATTTTTTTTCAATATAACTTAATCTAATACAATAAAACAAATGTAAATAAAGCTATTATAGTATATTATAGTAAGCATTAAAAAGGGAAACTAAATTATACTTTATGAAGAATGCTATACATTTTAAGATTAGAAACTAATCTGAAATTGCGATGCCTAAACTAAGTAAATGTGTATCTGTATTTCAGGCATCTTTTTAGGCAAATTTCTTTATTACAGCTTAAAAGGAGATTTTCTATATTTAGAAATTAGATGTTAGAAATATGCTGATAAAATATTTACGAAAATTAATTGTGAATTTCCTACCAAAGCGCAGCAGTCTTTCATAATCATACATTGAAATATTTATTAATAATAAGATGGGACACAAAGAAAAAAATTCGGTCCGGCTGGACTCAAACCAGTGCCATCACCATACTGTGGCTGACACTCTTCCAACAGAGCTATGAAACGAACCAGCAGATCTTACGAATTGTTCTTTGTGCTCATTGCAGATCTTTGCTTTTGCTTTTTAACTTTTTTGCCGTAGCGCCATCTGTGCGAAATCTATGAAAGTTTTTCTTCATTCAGCAAGCCACTTTACAGCTACCAGCGGCTGACTGGGACATATCCACTTTAATAATTATTGTAATATTAAGTTTATTGAATGACACGATATTTTACTGATATTCAATTATTTTTTTGTGAAATTACTCCACTATAAGTTGTCATAATTTTAAATTTGTATTGAATTGAAATTACATACAGCTACCAGCCCTGGCTAGAGCTGTCGCTATTAACTTTAATTAAAATTATATTTAATTGATATTCGATTATGTTTTGTGAAATTACTCCACTAGTTTGTTATAATTATTAATACACAAATCAAACAGTTAAAAAAATATTTCGATCCGGCCGGATTCGACTGCGTCTGGGACGGTTTGCTAGACGATGTCAGTTCGAATCCGGCCGTATCGAAGGAATTTTTTCTAAGTGTTTGATCTTTATATTAATAATTATAACAAACTAGTGGCGTACTTTCCCAAAAAAATATTGAATATCAATTAAATACAAATTTAATTACAGTTAATAGCGATAGCTCTAGCCAGGGCTGGTAGCTGTAATGTTACCTAACTGGGTGACGAAATACTTTCATAGATTTCTCATAGATGGCGCCACAGCTGAAAAGTCGTTGAAAAACCAAATACAAAGACACGACAACAAACACATAGAAAAATTCGTGAAGTCCGCTGGTTCGTTCCGTTGCTTAGTTGGCATAGCATCTGGTAGAGTAAGTCGACGTCCAGGTGGGGCAGTACTTAAAATACTTGGGCCTCATCCTGGACGGTCGCTGGGATTTTGAGGAGCACTTCCGGCGCCTGGTTCCCCGGATCGATAGGGTGGCGGGTGCATTGCACTGGTTGCTGCCCAACCTGGGGGGCCCTTCAGAGGGAATTCGTCGTTTATAAGGTGGGGTGGTGCGTCTGTCTGGTCACACTGACTGATGGGCGTCCGGCGTTGCAGAGCCATGCTCAATGGCGTGCAGCGCCGCATGGCCATAAGGATCGCACGAGGATACCGCACCGTGTCCTTTGACGCGGCAACTGTCCTGGCGCGGTTTCCCCCGCTGGACATTCTGACATGCCGCAAAAGCAAAGTTCCTATAGTCTGTCTTTTTTATGATAGAGTAAAATGACAGTTCATTGCGCATAAGTGTTGCCCGCTTGCAAATAGCTAGTGATTGCAGTCGAAAACCTTACATCGACTATCGACTGAATGTTGGTTACGCTTATGAAATAAATAGCCAAACTTGGTCCATTTTAATCGTCATTATGCTTCCAACTGCTGGGCACAGGTTCATTTGAATTGTTAATCTTTGCAAATTCATACATATACTAAATTTAGCGGTATGTGTATAAAAAATACAAATAGGAGACATATGTTAAAGGTTTTCATTTGAATTTATACATAATCAAATCCGCATGTCGTTATCTATTAAAATATGTATGACTAAAATTGATTTCGATACTAATAGACCAACAGTCAAAATAAGAATAAAGAATACAGTAACGTAATTAGTAATCCTTAGAACGTGGTAACATTCACAAATCAGACATTTTTGGCAAGCTTTTACCTATTTTCACAATCTATCGATAAAATTGTCGACACAACGACATGACTATTTAAAATTTTACGAAAACTGGCAACCGTGCAAATGACATTTTACTTCAAAAAAGACAGACTGTAAACACACTTAAATAACCATTTTTTCTAGGCAATCTTTAAAAATACTGAAATTTTAGTTTCGCAGTTGGAAACCATTTTTTATTTTGTCTTCCTGGACTTGAACGATAGACCTATTATTAGATATTATTAAGTATGGACAAATTACCTGTGATATAATCGGCTGGAAGATGGGGCTGAGTCTTTAACCATTCTCTGAGCTTTCGTATATCCTCTGGAGTGATGCCCGTGTCCTTCTGGTACTCCTCCTCGAGAGGAAATGGTGACACTGCACTTGACATCGTCGCTTTTCGCTTTAAACAAATCTCGTTAATGTTTTTTTATTTTTTATTTACTTATTACATTGTGTACAGATATAATAACATCGTATGTACTGTGGCAGGGCGTTGCGATAAATTTATTAGATTTACATATCTATTGTAATCCAGCAATATGTACATATTGCCGGATTACTTTATTATAATAATATTAATATATCGATCGAACACGAACAATATCACAGGTCCGTCAGGATTCAAACCTGTGTGCCAAACTAGGGCCCCCGCTCCACAAACTGAAGGTTTTGAAGGGTAAGGTCGCTGTACATGGGACTTGTCAACTTTTGTCTCAGGGTGTTCAAAATTCATTATCTTGCATTGCAGTCTGCCTGCGTGGCGGACTGCTTTACAGGTAGTGAATGGGCCCTTTAAACTTAATCATAATGGTACTTTATTATTATCATGATTATCATTATTTGACGACCTCGGTGGCCTAGTGATTAACAATGCGGGCCCTAGATGAAGAGGCCCCGGGTTTAGAAGCGAAATTTTCTAAAGTGCTTCTAAATTAATCTGACACTCATAGTATAACTATAGTTATATAATATAGTTTCCCTAACTTGAGATAAATCATAAAATAAAGATGAAAAGTAGAATCAAATTTATTTGACATCAGAATTGTGCAGGTAGATACATAATAAATTAGAAATTAAATACAACACAAGAAACACAACTTGTTGCAGCGTATACAGCGTACAGAGAATTGGTCTTGATTCCTGCACTAGACTAAGCCTGTCTCGCAGGTAATCAATGTTTCCACGTTACAAGTTAGAAGTTAACAATTAGCGCAATACGAACACAATACCAAAGAAGTTTATCAATAAATTATTAGGAATAGTATGAACGAATCAAAATAAAGAAGGTAATAAAATACTTAATTAAACTTATTTTACATAATAAAGGAAAGGATTGACGAATACTATATCTTTACAAAGTTGATTATCGTGTGTGTGTGTGTGTGTGTGTGTGTGTGTGTGTGTGTGTGTGTGTGTGTGTG
>NW_020653715.1:704092-715460 GCF_003589595.1 Hyposmocoma kahamanoa
GTGTGTGTGTGTGTGTGTGTGTGTGTGTGTGTGTGTGTGTGTGTGTGAGTGAGTGTGAGTGTATGTGTGTGTAAATGTGTGGATGAGTGAATACGAGTTTGTGAACTGTCTGCCGGTCAGGGCCCGCGACTGGAGGCAGAGCATCGCAAAATCGCATTAGTAACGAACAACACAGGTACACTAACAAGCAGCACTAGGATACCCTTTTTAAAATGTACTCCATGTCATTATAGTCCAACGCGTCTAGGAAACTGACCTAGTGATTAAGCTCGGGGATAGAGCAGAACTTGATGCAACATAATGAGTTTACTTTATTGTAGATGTAAGGATGCATAAATCTAGCAAATCTTCTAAGATAAATACCATTTTATAGATTGAAACGGCAGTCTATAACGTCTTTTTTCAAGAGACTCTCCATAACCAGCAGAAGAAATTACAGCTCTGTGGGTACACACCATGACCCGGAGCAAGAAAAGACCTCGAACCGAAAGGACTCCACTTTCCTCATACAGAGTTACTCTTGGGTATTTGTTAGGTTTTTTCAACAATATTTTTAATACGGATGGTTGAGCCCTTTCCAGTATCAACATATTGGTTTTCCCAGCGCCACTGCCGCCATTCGGAGATTCTTAAAGAGGTATATCAATTTTCTACTCTTTTGGCAGTGGTAATCAGGTGCTCCCCAAAAGTGAGCCTCTCGTCAACAACTACTCCAAGATATTTTATGTTACCAGCCCTGCTAATGCTTTGACGCTTGCACGGACCTTATCCGTCAAATACAAGAGCGAACCGAAATGTCAGGAGAGAATGTAGGTGCAGATGTACAAGTCTTATGGAAGCATAGAAATCTAGTTTTAGTCAAGTTGAGAGTTAGGAGATTGCTCCCAAGCTAGACAGCCACCTGCAACATACCGCCTTAAACCCGATCATGTTTCCCGCTCGGATCACTGAAGATGATGGCAGTGTCATCTGCATAGCAAATGATGTCTACATGGTCCAGGACTGAGTGAATAATGTCGTTTATGTAAACAGTGAAAAGCGTGGGACCCAGCAAGCTGCCTTGGGGCACCCCAAACTCGATAAACCCAAGATTGCTTGTTTGATCCATGATTTTTATGTACTGAGAACGTCCCGTCAGATAGCTCTGAAACCAGTCGAGCATAATACCACGGACACCAAACGACTCCAGTTTACGAACAAGGATAGGGATGGATACGGTATCGAAGGCTTTTGCCAAGTCGAAAATTACACCGATGCAGGCCTTTTTGTTGTCAAGATGCTCCGATATTTAAAAACTGCATCCTGACAGGATCTCCCGCTTCTGAAACCGAACTGTCTATCAGAAATTAGCTTCCTTCCCTCCAACAAATTAGTAAGACGCTTGTTGACCAATTTTTCCAATATTTTAGAAAAACAACTCAACAGAGAAATTGCCCTATAGTTGCAGGGGTTGAATTTGTTGCCTTTTTGAAAATGGGGATGACAGTCGCAGATTTCCACGGAGATGGGAACACTCCTTCAGTAAGGCTCAAGTTGCAGATATAAGTGAGTGGCACAAGAAGATTACTTTTAGTTGCTTTTATAAGACGATTATTGATACCGTGCTCGCCTGGAGCGTTATTAAGTTTCATACCATCAATTATTGTCTTGATCTCGGCTATATCAGTAGGGCACATGAAAAGGGAATCCGGAGGTGATACTTTGAGTTTGACCTTGGCTACCAGTGACTCCTGTGACTCATTCGCAAAGGTCAAAATTGTGTCCGCCAGAGATTTTCCTACGTCTGTAAAGAACTCATTGCAATAGTTCACTAAATTTAAGGTGCTTTCTTTGGTTTTTGTTAATTCGACTGGTTCTTGTTTAAGCTTTTTGGTATGAGAAAAGGTTCTGATGGAGTCCCAAAGTTTTCTGGGATTGTCTTTGTTTTGTTCTAATACTTGTGACTCGTGTTGCCTCTTGAGTTTTCTTAATAAGTCGTTATGGAAATTTTTGTAGCGAGTGTAGATCTTTAGGAGAACCTTATCATTAGAATTATTACGAACCTTTGCATGTAGGTTATCTCTATGTTTGGAGCACATGGAGTCATCCATGGCTTTATTGTGAATTTAGATCAATTTTCAGGGATCTGAGTAATTTTGCGAGCTATGAGAGTCGAAAAAATATCCATAAAAGCCGAAACTGCATCATCTACTGATTTTTTGTCCAGAACCACATCCCAATCCACATGGCTTAACTCTCTGTCGATGGAATCGTAGTCAACCCTATTCACCTGTCGCTTTTTATTTTCTGTTTTTAGTCTTTCGATGGAAGTACCTGTTATAGCTAAATAGTGATCAGTGATATCTGCTCGACATACAACCCCAACAGTATAGTGCCCCGGTGTCACGTGTATGTGGTCTAGACAAGAGTTACCTCTAGTTTGTTTATTAGATCAAACATCACTATGCATTAATAAGCGACCCGATAGAAATCAGATCGCACATGACATTTAATGAATGTGTATCTGTCTATAAGTACCCAATCATGATGAGCTATTCGTGTTTTCGTTTTATCTATAATTGTATCATTGAGGTACGTCGATTTATGATGATAAAGGAATGATGAATATGTAATAAGGGATAAGGAAATCATGTCAATAATTGACATCGTAAGAAAAAAAAATACGAATAACTAGTCGCGTGAAATAGTTCCATTGTAATATAATACAAGTATTTACATATACAATAGTACAGACTATTAAAAAACCGACCTCAAAAGTGATTCGTCCACTAGTTTGCCACCGTTAGAGGTAGAATATTTTCTTCAAATTTAAAGGGGACCACTCATTGACTTACAAATAAATGGACGACGGGTCTAATACAAAAACCACGAAAAAAATGTCCCAAGTCAACCTATTTAAACGTAGTGACATGTAAAGGAATATGAAAAAGCTAAAACGTTGAATTTAAATTGTAATGTCATCGCAGTACTGTCTAATTTTGCTTGCTTCGCTGTCAGTCGAGCAAACGAAGACTAAAGCGTGAATGACGCTCTGTATACGAATTTAACGCCCTATAAGTTCAGACACTTTTTAGCGCGGACCCGACGTCCATATAATTGTAAGTCAATGGGACCACTAGTGAGGTACCCTTTTTCCAACAAAAAAGAATCATCAAAATCTGTTCACAAATGCCTGAGTTATCGCGTGACATACATACATAAGAAACACATACAGTTGAATTGAGAACTACTACCTTTTTTAGAAGTCGGTTAAAAACTAAAAATTCATTCCATTTTAAATACATACCTATCTATTTAAAATTGTAAATTACTTGTTTGGGTAATAAAAACAAATTTCTCACTTTGAAATAACACAACACAACACACGCGCGTTTAAAGATCAATTGTATACACGACTGCGATGCTTCTAACCTGTTCCACAACAGTTTGTCTAACTAGTATATCTATAACTGTCGATGTATAAAGTGTTAACGCACCGAGTAATTCCTTCTGTTCAATATAAGAGTGTGTTGACTATAAAACCCGGAAACTGCTTTTATTTGACAATATGTTCCTAATAAGTAAAAAATGTGGATATCATACCTACGTGTCCCACAAAGTAAATCTTTGTTTTCTTCAGGATTCATATTTAATATTAGAACTGGTTGCTAATTTCATATTATTTAAGATTTTTTATTAAATCATTTAGTAGCAGTAGATCTCCTTGTGAAAGAATTCGTCCAGGGAAGTAGTGCCACCTGCCTCCAAGCAGTAATGTGAACATTACTGCGTTCGGATTTGGAAGGGTAAAAATGCTGGTGGTTACAGGCACATGGGACTTGTCAACTATGTCTCAGGGTGACGGGCTCAGCGGCGGTGCCCCTAAGATCTTTGCAATTTAAAGCTCCGAGTGGCTCTGCAACTGTCATGGATAGGCGTGTAGCTTACTACCAGATCCACGACTTGTTCGTGACGTCACTTGGTGCTATGAAAAAAATCGGTTCGGTTCTGTTCGGATATTAAATATGAATTGGTTGGCAATTTAACATTTAATTTATGCTAAATTACGCGTGAAACATGCATAGAGCGGGTGCGGGTCGGGCCGTGGTTCGGGTCGGGAGCGCGGTGGGTCTAATTCCTTGTATTTATATGGATGACAACACACCGAGCGCGGGCGCGGGACGGACGCACGGAATTAGACCCACCGCGCTCCCGACCCGACACTCGCCCGACCCACACCCGCTCTCAGTGCGTTTCACACTTCATTAACCAGTCAATATCTTTTATTGGACGTAAGCCTCTCCTAATGTATGCCATTTCGCCCGGTTTTCAGCTTTTCGCGTGCATCTGCTGCCAGCAGATGCACGTACATACATCTGGCCACAGGGCGTCCTATACTGCGTTTGCTAAGCCGTGGTATCCACTCAAGAACTCAGTTCTCCCATCAGTACTTCAGCTTACTTATTCCAACAGCTATGTCGACGAACGTGATTCTCTGTCGGATAACCTCATTTCAAATCTTAGAGACACTCCACAGCTCGCTAAGTGACATTTGACTGGTGAACTAGCCGTGTAGTAAATGTCCATGTTTCTCCGTATGTCATAACGGGTAGAACGCACTGATTGAAAACCTTTTTCAGACTTTGTGGTATGTGACTAGAAGACCCGATTTGGTTTTCCAAACGCCACAGTCAAGATGATAACTTAATGTACAAGTATTACTATACTTTAGATCAAATAATTCTCAAGTTTATCAACTACTACTGGAGAAAAATATGTGCAGCGCTTCTATTTTCTCAATGACCCTCGGCAATTATCAGATTTCCGAATGCACACGAATATTAATTTCCACGCCCATTAATTATTAGATTTAAAATCGATGATAATTTGAATTTTGAACAACGTACTTTATTGTTTTTTTTAAATTTAACTATACAGAGCTGTAAAACTATTTACCTGTTTTTAATAACATTTACTCCATGTCAATGAGCAATTAACAAAAATATATGATTAATTTTTTTTTTTTTTCTAATGTAATTTGATATGTAAAGTCAATAATATTTGCATGCCAATTGCTGGCGCAACACGCTGAACTTTTGTATTTGTACATATAATGTAATAATTGTAATCTACTTACCGTGTATGCTTGCAAATAAATATATCTATCTATCTATCTATAAAGTAAAGGAAATGAAAAGAAACTGACTTATCTTTTTGATAATATTCTTCACTGTTCAGATTGAAACACCACAAGCTACAGAAACACATTTTTGGACTTTTTGAAAATAACCATTGTTGTGTTTCTTGAACGTATCGGCTTCTTGTAAAAAATACAAGTACGCGCTAATTTTTCTGTCATGCCTGTGACTTTAGCGGCTTTCTTCCCATGGGATAATAAATAAAAAAATATAATAGCAACTCTATCATCGGCAGCGGGCAACTGGATAAAACCCGTCGACAGCAGCAACACGAAGTTTGCTGACGAACCTTGCGTAAATAGAAGCACTATACATTTCCGTTTACCTTCGCAGTGTCACTCGACGCTTTAATTGCACAGATCTAAGGGTCAGTGCCACTCCACCCATCACATTACGACATTGTCGACAACTCCCATGTGCCTGTAGTTTCTTTCACCTAACTGCTAGCTCACGTAATGCTCACATAACTGCTAGGCCGCAGAAATAGGTAAGCTGGCCGTACTTCCCTGGACGAAATTTTTCACAGGGTGCTCTATTTTGCTTTAAACTTATACATAATATTAGTACGATAACACTGAATTTCCCAACACTTCTTTAAACGGATTCACTAAAAACGTCTGTAAAAATATCAAGTGTTTCGATTCAGTCACCCATGACACTAGGACCTGTGAAAAGCACCAAATAGTTTCATTTTTAACCGACTTCAAAAAAAGGAAGAGGTTCGATTCGACTGTATGATTTTTTCTTTTTTTTTGTATGTATGTTACGCGATAACTCGATACGATAACGATAAACGATAATTTGTGAACCGACTTTGATGATTCTTTTTTGTTGGAAAGAGAAATGGTCCCATTTAAATTTGAAGAAAATATTCCACCGCTAAGGGTGGCAAAGTAGGGGATGAATGACATTTAGGGTCGGTTTTTTAGTACTCTGTACTGTTTGTAAGTTTCAATTAAGTATTTGTTATGAATAACACAATCGACAACAAAAAAAAATTTAGCACTAAGGTAGAGTTATTTTCGCTCGACTATTTGCTACAATTAATATTAGAAAGAACTTCAATATTTTCATTTTGAATGCATTAAGTATATAATATACATAATGTGCTAAATGAAAAAAGTGAGGGAAGAAAAATACTAAATTTTTCTATAGCTTTTCGACAGCTAATCTTTTGGTCACCGGAGAATTCCATGAGATTATAAACTTAGACTATGCGAAAAAGACAAGTCGCACATAGCAAAGCGATACTCATCACAAAGCGTCATGCCGTTGTACGCAGCGACAGTACCCATTAACCATGACCTTGTGTTAATCTCTGATACATAAAACTAGTTTAGTAGAGTAGGTTTTTTTTACATTTTATAGTAAATGTGCAAAATAAGTATTTCCAACAAGTTATATTAATATGGCTATGTAAAATCATAATTATAGTTAAACACATCTTTGGTTTTAGTTTGTATTTAAAAAAATCGATTATGTATTAAACCGGTTCTCGATTTAATATAATTTTAAAACAAGGCTGTATGGTTTCGTACATTTTTCGGCATAACTCTGCGCACGCGGTGATCTACTTTAGCCACGTTCCGGACTTTTATTTAAACATGCAATTCACACTCTGTTTTCACGTAGTACGTTACCAACTGTCCACCTATACACGATATCAAGGAAAGATTTGCCACCATAGTATCTGTATTTTTACGTACAATATATATGGTTTATGGTTTAAGACATTTATTTCTCAAAGAACATACATATTCACTTAACGAGAAATACAAGGTATCATAAAATTTCTACACAGAGTACGTGTTGACTAAATATTTAAAAGAAGGTATACAAATAAAACTTAATGATCTGACTTAGCAAAAAAATAACAGCAACAAGGCTTTAATATACTTTTACCATTGTCTTTCTCTGCGTACTACCATTACAATCCATGTACGGAATAGAGTGGCCCATACAAAGGCCAATTCATGAAAGTTATTTTTATACCCCGTTGACCCTGGTTTTAGTTGAACTGTGCAAATCTATTTAGACTAATTAATAGACGAAGTCTACTACAGATATATGTTAGCGGCCCCATCTACCGACACCGTCCCTACAACTATTGCAGGCCGTTAAACAGTGTAATTAAATACATCACCCTGCCACTAGATGGCGTTGCTCTATAAATAATATAGGTGACGACTAGGTTTCGTTATTTATGATTGTTAATAATAAATATTGATCGATGAATATAGTAAATATAATAATGTTGTAACGAATAATTGTAAAGATAATAGTAACAACTATAATTGTAAAATTGTAACACTGTTTAGTTTAAGAGAAAGCGTTGATTTGATTGTCTATATTAGAGGTGCTTTGTCTTTAGTATAGGAATATTTTTCACTGTCTGCGCTTATTTAAATAAAAGCCGTTACGCTGCCCGTCCGACTCTTAGGGTCATATTCTAGAACTCTACTCAATGCTCAAGTCAGGATTGTACTGGAAATACGACCCTAATGGCAGGGACTTGAGTATGATTTCGAGTGCTTTAAACCACACTCAAATCCTGACTTGAGCATTATTTATTAATACTCAAGTCAGAACTTGAGTATTGCAGTGAGCACTGAAAATCATACTCAAGTCCTTGCCATTAGGGTCGTATTTCCAGTGCTTGAAATCATACTCAAGTCTGCTCAAATCCTGACTTGAGCATTGAGTACAGTTCTGGAATACGACCCTTAATTTCCGCCACTCCTACAATATATATGAATGTTATTTAATAAAACTTGAAAATTGCCCAGTTCATTTTTTATTAACTTTATCATCATCGCCAAATCAATGTGGGCACTTTCCCCGTTTTCCATTACGACTTTTGGTAGCGGTAGAACTTCTTAACAACAGCGTCACAGCCTTTTCTCCGCGGTGACATTAGTTGAGTGGAATGTTTTACATACGCCACAGCCGCACCTTGACGTCTACTTTAATTGTGTTGACTACTTACTCGATGCTTGGCACTAATCCTAAACAAAATAAATAGCTGGCAGTATCCATAAAAATCTGTACTATAACGCCATCTAGTTGATTTGTTTGTCATCACTAGAAATTACAGTACCTTTGATTGATTGATCATTCTTCGTCAATTATTTACAAATTAGTTGCAACAATAGCTATTTGGTACTCATCAGGACATCTGGTGTACCAAATAGATACTATAACCCGACTACGCTGTCTTGAAGCAGTCCTCTTAAAGTTAGGAATAATATTTAAAAAAACGCAGGAGCAATTCAATTCGATTATTTAGGCACAGTCAGCCACAGGTCAAGGTTTTAACACATAATTTAGTTATGTTTTTTTATTAACACGTATATCTTTAAATGTGACTAACTGTATACAAATAATCATTTTTATTGTCACAAATAACTTAAAATATTATCGCTGTACAACATAACCGTCAATATCATAGACAATCAAAACCTTGTTTTGATAATAACATTGTAATAAGGCCTATTTGTATATTAACTTATATTGTTATATCCACATAACTGTTATGTGTTGTCATTGTAAGTTTTAAAGTGCAATAAAAATATTTTATTCATTAATTCAGAAAATATTTCCTACAAGTTAAAACGGTCATTCATTAGAAAGCATTTTACAGCTTAAAAATAAAATAACAAAACATATTTATACACACTGTCCTACAGTTTAGTAGTTTTGATTTCAGAGTATAGGTGTAGCAGAATCTGATGGCACTTAGACAAATTGAAATTTGTTGTGGGTAACATCATTATAGTAGAAAAAAAGAACTAGACTAGATACTTCATTCATATATTGTATTTGACCAGAATTGATTCCTCGTACCTGTTTTAAATTTGTGAGTAAGAAAGGTAAGTAATTTCTGGTACATTTTAAAATTAAACAAACACCATTTGTCTTTTTTTCCCAACGCCATTAGTCTTACAGACCAGTAGGTACTAACAAAATTTACATACCACACATTGATTTGGCTTCGTTAAAATTTCAAAGATCAAGTTTATTTAATCCTACTAATCGGCAAGATTTGAGATCCGGTTTTAAGTCGTGAATTGTGACTTAGATGCACCTAAGTCGTCGCTTAATTTGTGATAAACATTATTACAATGTTTTTTGCTTGAGATTGAAGCGGATTTTTAGTAATTATTGCTACAAAATCTTAAAGTAAAAAAAGTTTAGCAAACAGCCATTTGACAGAAGTAACATATTTTTTTAACAATAATTTTACAGCATCGGAATAAAGTCATATTTAGAACTGACATGCGACAATTTAAGTCGTTCGATTTTTCTAATATTTAATGCCTTCAGGTTCTGGTACACCTATACACAAATGAAAATCTTTTTGCTTGCCGCCACCCTAAAACACAATGCGTGAATTAATGAATGAATACAAAAAAACACCACATGCGTAAAACATTAACTAAATCGTCAATTTAGTGATAAAAAATAATGGGTCTAACGTTAACACTGCTAAAAAAATTTACGGTTTACCTACGAACGAATTTTCGTTTTTTTTTTTCAATAACAGCAACGTCTTGTAGAGGTTTAGTATGTATACGTGATGTACGTGCGCGTAATCTCAGCCCACAATTTTCACTATAATGAAAACACTTGTTTTTTAAATGACACAGTTTCCGTCCAGTACGGGAAACCCGAAACCATAGGGGCCATAAAATTTTACTACCTACTAAAATAACATTTTCCTCTTGTATGAAAAAACATTTTTTCTTTTTGAATTTAACCAACTTCTCTTGTGCCGATTTTCTTCCGATACAAGAACCTAAGTCTATCAGCGTTAAAAAAATGTTATTAATATTATTCATTTTGACATGGACAACTCACGCTTGACCAAAAGATTAACTATGACCCTGTATCTCCTATGGTTTCGGCTTTTCCCATACTGTCCCAGTTAAATATCACACTGTATAAATCTGTTTAGAGTTTGCTTTTAGGTAAATCTATTGGGTGTGCTGCAGCACACTATTTGTTACGTAAATATCTTTAATTTGATGTTTTGTATCTGTTTTTCTTTCCGTGTGTCCTTGTAAACCAGGCAGAATTTTACACTAAACTAAATACGTAACTCATTGATAAACTTTAGTTACTCCTTCCCATTATCCTTTCTTTATGCTATTACATTTGCTCTCAATCAATTTCAAGTTTCTTAAACGTGCCCTCAACACTGCCGAAGATGTCGGAGATGGTCTTCGGCTTGCCGGGTCTCTTCGATTCAACCACCCGTCTTTTGTTTTCTTCTATGAAATAGTTAGCATTTAATTTGAAACGCTCTATCAAGTCGTCTGAAAACAAAACATTTGCATAGCTTCAATTTATCCAGTACTGAATACATACAGTGTGTTTATTAATGTGTATTTGCAGACTCCTCACCTCTGGCTTCATTCAAGCTCTTGAATTTTCCTCCGCATTCTTTGGGAAGACCATCCATCGACAAATATTTTTCAATCGTCTTCGAACCAATCTAAAATTGATAATGCAAATTACATTTTTTTTATTATATCAAGTGACAGGACGAACAAGTCGTGCGCCTGGTGGTATGCTACACGCCTGTCCATGACCGTAACAGGGGCACTGCCACTGTGCCCGTCACCCTGAGACATAAGTTGAAAAGTCCCATGTGCGTGTAATTTCACCAGCACCCTTACCCTTCAAAACCGGAACACAGTTGTGCTGACATTACTGCTTGGCGGCAGAAGTAGGTAAGCTGGCAGTACTTCCCTGGACGAACTCTTTCACAAGGAGCTGTGCTGCTAACGATTAAGTACAATCTTAAATAATTGGATTTCTTGTTTTTAGTTATTGTTGTACACTACAAAGTATGATTCTGGACCACGTGCATTCCCCTCCCCCCAACATCCCCACGGTTATTAGTCCACGTAATTTGAACCGTCTTACACTTAATGTTCCAGCTCGTGGTCTTCATTCAAGAATGTTTATTTTTTATTTGCTAAATCTAACCTGATGGATGACGAGCATGTCAATGAGCGACTTCTTCATAAACGGCTTGATGATCATCAGTAGCCTATCCATGAAAGAGGGCGCGTTCATAAAATGCAATGCTTTCAGCTTCACCAACATTGCTTCCTGAACAAAGAAAATAGAACAAACATAAACTCAGTAACCAAAATTAAGAAAGTAAGGAGATTTGTATATAGAAT
>NW_020653715.1:715860-800997 GCF_003589595.1 Hyposmocoma kahamanoa
GCCTCGACGTCGAGTTGCGGAAACTAGCCCGTTGCACCAAAACCAATACCAATAATTAGAATTAAAAGTAATATTTGACAATACAATAGCTAAAAGAATCTATTGTTTTTCCAGGCACATTAATAGTAGTTTGCTGAACTTCTGATGATGTGTTTGAATGTGTATCCATTACTGTGTTTTGGTTATCGTCATAATCACTAGAATTCATTTTCGCGACGAAAATATAAAAGGATGAAAAAATAAAAGAATACCAAAGCACTTTAGTTTATTTTACCATCATTTGGTGGTGCAGGTAGGTATTTTTCATTCTCGCAATTACGAACACTGGACAGTTGGTTGTATGAGCTTTTTTGGCCACTTATATAGTAGCGGAGAGTAATGGATTTTCATACTTAGTTTGCAGGCCTTGACCGGGAAGAAATCGCACGGTCCTTGTATGGCAAACTTTCCGTGCTCGTTTTTTGAAAACGATGCAAACGTTTCCGAAATATGTTAGAGAAAAATATAAATATAGTAAATATTAAATGCGAATAAAATTTACAAGGTATAACCGTTGGAGTTTTCCCACTCATTTTTGTCAAAGGAATCTGGGTCTCGAATCTTACCTACGCAATAATGTTTATTAATTTTACCTGACTCCATCTTGAAACACAAACTTCTTAATGTCGTAGTCGATAAGTCTGGCGTAGAAAATGGCTGAGCCAGTGTGAGAACGAATCTCCAGAGGAATCGTCAGACTGGAAATAATAATAATATAAAGTGAATAAGCGACTTTAGATCGAAGCATTAAATATTATATTACCAACGATGACAGCCCCGTCTTTTCGCCTTGCAGCACCGGAAAACTAACCTCCAAAATAACCTGACCCGGGCACTAAACTTGCTCAATGATATCCCTGATCGAAGATTGTATATATATGTATGTGGTGAGCGAATTCATAAATACATTACGCACCCTTTTCCTATCAGGGTATAAACTATCTATTCCTACCATGTGCACACACATCTATCGCCACAACTCCACGCATCATATGCAAGTTAACGCTCGGCAGTTAACGATCGTCTAAACCTTTTTTTTATTATTTCATTCCTATACGCAATAGAGCTTCTTGTGAAAGAGCTCGTCTAGGGAAGTACTGCCACGTTACTTATTTCTGCCGCCAAGCAGTAACGCCATCATTACTGCGTTTCGGTTTTGAAAGAAAGTGTTGGTGAAATTAGAAGCACATGGGAATTGTCAACTTTGTCAAGAAAATTGTCTCAGGTGACAGGCGCAAATGCAGTGTCGTTTACTAACAGGAGCGCGACTTGCGCGTCACGTCACTTGAAAAAAAAACTTTATTTGACATATTTATATTTAGTTAATTACTCAGAATAATTAGCATTCAGTTTCACTCGACTATTATTACAATTGTTTAACATAAAATAGATGTAATTAACTTTTACTACAACAGGCTTTTTTTTCTTTGCAAGCATTGACTTACAAATAAATGGACAACGGGTCTAATACAAAAACCACGAAAAAAAAGTCCCAAGTCAACCAATTCGAAATTTAAATTGTAAAGTCATCGCAGTATCGCGCTGTCAGTCGAACAAATGAAGACTAAAGCGGAGTTTCGCGCTCTGTATACGATTTTAGCGCCTTACAAGTGCGGACACTTTTTAGCGCGGACCCGACGTCCATATAATTATTGTAAGTCAATGTTTGCAAGTGTCATCGTTATTTTTTTATGATTTCATTTATTTCTAAGCATTAATTAATAATACATATTATGTAAAGCGTATCATCTATTTTGAGTTACGTGACCCTGCCCATTACTAGCATCAAAGTGTTGGTCAACGGCTATCTCATATATGTATATTCATTTACAGCAAATAGGCATTTCAAATATTGTATGACATAAATTATAAATGGTTCCTGTACCAAAGAAAAGTAAAAAGTTTAGGTATATTTCGGTATATTAATAAAACTGTTTGTTTTTAATGAAACATTATATAATTATAAAATTCATAAAAGTGGAAAGTAGTAAATATGGACCAAATTAATTTGGGCCTAATCATAAAAATGCTAACAAAATTTTGTCTTTCATTGTCATTACAAATGTAATTATAACAATTCTGATGTTCTCGTTTTTTCTGATGTTGTCAAATCCACTTTGGATAATAATTATACTTAGGTATTATTTTACATAGGGTAAGGTTGCGTTTGCCGAAC
The DNA here is from genome assembly GCF_003589595.1 of Hyposmocoma kahamanoa. NCBI lineage: Eukaryota > Metazoa > Arthropoda > Insecta > Lepidoptera > Cosmopterigidae > Hyposmocoma > Hyposmocoma kahamanoa. Next base: position 718,076 of record NW_020653715.1, read on the forward strand.
ACCCTAAGAAAAAACCGCTGTAATATTTAAGGTTATTTAAATTAAACAAAACTTTAGCGTCTACGGGATCTTTATTTATTTTACTATCAATGTGTTTTAATGACAATACCAGAAACGTTTATTGAGTGAGGTATTAACAAGATTTTCACAAAGCACCTTTCGTACGATTTTGACACCTGGTCGCCTAATTCGTACCACATATAACCTAAGTCGTACTTAGAATAACACTTCAGTCAGACATCATAAACTGTATAGTACAGTACTAATAAAAAGAGATCATAATAACAATTAAAGTCTAGAAACCGGTACTAGGGTCTAAGGTTATAATCAAATAATTCTTAATATTTTTGAAGGGAGAGAACAATCCCAAAATCTCCAGTGTAGGGGAACACAGAAAACAAAAATTTTAAACTCTTCAGAAATAGAATTTATGACTTGTAATGAAATTAAATTATAATTTCTTCTGAAATAAAATTATAAATTGCAATGAAATAAAATTATAAGCAATTATTTCTGAAATAAAATTATAATAAATTTTAATTAAATAAAATTAAAATTCTTCTGAAATAAAATTAACATGCTTCGGTAATCAAATAAAGGCATATTACATAATAAAGGCACTACAAAATTAGTTTTGTTGAACACAAATATCACAAATATATTATTTAGCTAAACTAACTAAGAAATAATTTTCATAAATTCCTAAGTCGTACTGGTGCGATTAAGGAATTTTCCACGGGTACGACTTAAGCAACGACACTTTCAAAATTTCAAATCAAAATTATTGCGTTATAACATAAAAAGATCTGCCGTTTGCTTGTGCTTAAATAAATGCTAAATACGTCAAAAATAGACGAATACCAAAAAATAAGTTTACCACCATATGGCTCCTTGGAATAGCTTCCTAATGAATAAGAAATTTTAAAGAAAACTGCGCAAGAACTTACTTTTTCATATTTTTCCCAACACGAACGTCAACACGGCCGCCGGCTTGTTTTTGTTTACTCGCTTAACTTAATAGTTCAAATTTATATTACTAGATGTTACTGCCCACGCATGTGAGACCAGATATCGCTGGAGTACTACTTACTTATTTATTTAATATAATTAAAGTTAAAAGAATTATATCACGTAACTCGAATTGCGAGAGGTATGCGTATTATCGCAAACGCTTTGTTATTGTATTGCCCATTTCAATTAAGTTTAGATAAATGAAAATCGCGTTATAATAGCATTCAATCAGTGAGACCTTAAAATAATAGAGATGTGTGTGATACGGCAGTAATGCTCACAGTACTGCTTGATGTCAAAAACGTGACAGTACTTCCCCTGACAAACCTACCTCCACAGCTGCCAAACTCCTAGTACTTACTAGTATTTCATAGTTAGCGAGAGAATTGCAACTAAACACTAAATAGGTACATTACATGCCATCAAAGAAATTCGAAATGTTGACCTCTAAGAGAAGCAAGTGTTCATTTATTAAGTTTATCCGCTCACGCGATACATGCAGCCGTAGACGCATACCACACCTAGAGGTGCCGGTGATGATTTTATACCGATTTATCGGATATCACAGTTATAACAGGTAAAAGAACTAATATTTATTGCTATTTCGGTAACTACTCTAGCAAACCATAAAGTTTTTAATGCCTGGGTCTGTCATTTAAAAAAATAAACAACTTCAAAAATACGTCACGACAATCGTGTGTGTTATTGTTTGGGCTGGTGATTTCGGTGTTTATTTATTGAAAACATACCGTAAGTAGCGTTTTTTAAGTTTACCCTGAATATAAATGTTTATAAACTATACTTTACGGAGTAATTTCATGGTAAACGTTAGAACCACTCAAACGGAATATTATCATATTTATCCAAGTACACCAAAAATTTCATTAGTGCTTTTTAAGTGCAAGATTTGCGGTGTATCACTGCATTTTATTTGAGATGTTTTTGTTGGTAGTACGGAGGGTATTTATTTAGCAATGTAGAATAATAATTTTTATTTATAAAAACTTCCTATTCCTAGTATTTAAACTGAATGCTTTTCTAATTTGCGAAACCAAATAGCCGCCATTTTGCGGTAGGAGGAGCGCATCGCGTGAGCGGATAACTAGAGGATTCTATAAATATAAATGACTTACTAAATATGTAAACATCTGATAAGCTTCTCATCGACTACGCGGTTCTTGGTGATCGCGAAGAGAGTCCTGAGTGTGAAATGTAAATCGAGCACTTGCTTGGTTACCTCGAAGCTGCGGTCGCAACAGTGGTACGTCAGGATCAGGTCCAAATCTGAGAATGTTAATGAACAAAGTTTAATATTGATCACTCTCTTGAAAATCACATGGTTTTCATATCACGCAGAAATGCATTAGGAAATTCAAACGGTTATGGTATTGAACACTATGATAAACCAAATAATCTAGGAAATGAAACTATTTTTCCGGATTTAAATCGCGTATATTTGTTTTTTCAAACATACCGACGTTTCTGGCCCTTTACAGGTCCCATGGTCACGGTTGACTGAGGTGGTACAGTCTTATTTGTTTATTTATTTATTTAAACACTTTATTGTACCACAAAGTAACTTACAAATTTTCAGAAACAATTTAAATATTTGTGTACAAAGGCGAGCTTATCCCATAAAGAGATTTCTTCCAACTAACCTTTGAAAATCTGAGAGGAAAGTTGGTTTTTGGGGTGGCACTAAAAATAGATAAGTAAAGAAATGAAATATACTATACTCAATAAATACACAGATAAATTTAATAAATCAACTGTACATACGAATATATATATATTAAGTAATGTTGATACATTAATACATACAAAGTCTATAATAAATTGAATGTACAAAATAAAACTATAAATAAATATATCAAAAGTAAATAAATATTTCAAAAGCTCTAACATGTGGAGTCTGAACAATCCCAAAACTTCAAAAGAGCACCCTTGAAAACCCGAACCGAAGGCGACTGTCTGACCTCGACCGGGAGAAGGTTCCACATACGGGCAGCATTTACTGTGAACGAGTTCGAATATTTTTGGGAACTGTGTTGTGGAAGGACGAGGGACAAATTGGTGCCAGAACGCAGGCGGTCACCCATAGCCTGACGGTATTGAAAACGCTCACGTAGATAGCTAGGTGAAGTGGGATGGAACAGGATTTTATAGAGGAAGCATAAAATGTGAGCATTTCTACGTAAACGAATAGGCAACAACTTCAACTCATCTCTAAACTTGGAAATGTGGTCGTACTTTTTTAATCCAAACACAAATCTGATACATTGATTTTGCAGCCGCTCCAATTTATTAAGAAGGTCCTCCGAAAGATCAAGATAGGAGACGTCACCATAGTCCAGAATAGGAAAAAGAAGAGTGCGTATTAGCATAAATTTGGTAGACAGAGGAAGAAAGTACTGCATCCGCTTGAGGGAATGAAGTGATGCAAAGATTTTACGACTTACATCGGCGACATGCTCCGACCAAGAAAGTGTCTGATCCATTATGATGCCCAAATTTTTAACTGAAGTGGAAAAAGGAATAATAGTGTCATTCAGAACTAAATTGGGCATCACCATAGACTCAAACTTGGAGATGGAATGGCGACTGCCAATAATTATGGCTTGGGACTTTTGTGCATTTAAAAGAAGTCCGTAGTTCTTAGCCCATACCGAAACCTTTTGTAGGTCGGAATTCAATGTGCCGATAGCAGTAACTACATCTTCAAGACGGGCTGCAGTATAGATTTGAAGGTCATCGGCATAGAGATGGAAAGAAGACGTGAGTGATGATGTAATTCCACCGATAAAGACCGAAAAAAGTATAGGTGATAAAACCCCACCCTGCGGAACGCCAGCCGTAAGACTACACCAGTCCGAGTGCATGTCACCGGTCTTTACGAGCTGGGAACGATCAAATAAATACGAACGAAACGGATTCGGCTAAGGGAGGTAGATTTAAAGTTCTAAGCACAGCAAGAAGCAAATTAAAATCAACAGTACTGAAGGCACTGCTAAAATCCAATAAAGTGAGGACAGTAACTTTTTTATTTTCTATATTAAGACGAATGTCGTCAGTGATTTTCACCAGAGCAGAAACTGTGCTATGGCCCGCTCGAAAACCAGACTGCAGATGGTTGAAAATATCGTAACGTAGGAGGTGGTTAGTGAGTCGATTATGGACATAGTGCTCAAGGATTTTGGACAATACAGGAAGTATGGAGATAGGGCGGTAATGGGAGAAAGAAGAAGGATTTGATTTTTTAGGGAGAGGAATTACATGGGCTTGTTTCCATACAGCGGGAAACACACCACTGGAAAGGGAAAAATTAAGGATATGAGCTAGGATAGGAGCTACTAGGTCCTGTATTGGAGTGATCATGTCAAGACTCAAACCGTCATTACCAACAGCCTTCGTGGTGACAGACTTAAGTATTTTCAACACATCTGCTGTCGTAACCTTTCCAAAATCAAAAGAAGCTGAAGCAAGACAAGGTGCATTGGCCAGGACAGATAAAGTTCGCGATTTTATGACAGAATCTAAACATACTGGGGAAGATGCAAAGTAGTCGTTCAGCGCGTTAAGATCGACATTGAAGGGAAAGACATGATCAGCTTTACCGATACCCAGTGACTTCAAATATTTCCACATCTTAGTATGCGGACAACCTTCGATAGTGGAGTGAATATGCTTACGCCTGGCGCTCCTACAGAGCTTGTTGCAGCGGTTACGTAACTCGATGTAGGACTCACTATTGATTTTGGTTGGATTCTTCCGCAATCTGATACGTGCTCTGTTGCGCCTCTCCATAACCTCCTTGATATCTGGCGTGAGCCAAGGCGCGGGGAAATGTTTGACTCGGACAACTTGAAGAGGAGCATGCTTGTCAAAGATGGTCAAAATAATGGAGTTAAAAGCTTGAACCATTTCATTCACGTCCTCCGCTCCAAACACTAGCTCCCAATCAGAATTCAGCACATCATCGAAAAGGGCATTTTTGTCTATTTTAGCATAATTGCGGAGCATTAAGGTTTTATGTCTGCGCTTAGGTGGACGAATTTTGAACGAAGCATAAATTAAATCGTGTGAAGAAAAAGCAGCAGCATTAAACTGTCCATGAGAATCAACCAGCTCAGGAGAAGAAGTGATGATCAGATCAAGAAGGGAAGGTTGACCATTATGCGGAAAGTGAGTGGGATACAACTCGAGGCAATTCAAAAAAAGTGAGTGGAAGAGTGAAAGCAACTTCCTCGATCGGCAGTCACGCTTAATAAGGCAGGTATTGAAGTCACCCATGAGTATAATATGTTCGTAGCGGGTACGTAGATCAGCCAGAACCGACTCTAGTTGCTCAAAATAGTCAACTCTTAGGTGAGGACTGTAAAAAACTCCCAGTAGGGCCCTAGTGTGGTGAAGAGTGACTTCTAAAAAAAGATATTCAGGAGAGTCCGCGCTAGTTACCGACTGTGCTACGATCTCGCAGTCAATGTCACATCGTAGATAAATCGCTACGCCACCTCCACCAACCATCCTCATACGACCGCCCTGGGATCCAATGGTGTAGGCTCGATCGTTACGAATGAGTCTAAAACCTGGTAAAGGGTACTGAGTAGATGGTAGGGAAGGTTTAAGCCATGTCTCCGAAATAAGGACTGCATGAATGTTTTTGCTAGTGAAAGATGTCACGAGATCGTTATAATGACTAGCAAGGCTTTGCGCATTAATATGCACAACGTTAAAGTTTTTCGATAGAGATGAGAAAGCAACCTTCAGTCTTTCCTCAAGCGAGGGCATGTCATCCTCTGCATCCGAAAGTCTTCAACCAGTTATGTCTAATATTAATGCAAACCACCCTATTTTTTCACTATAGTTACAATAGTTATTAATGAAATACCTTATTTTTAATTTTACAAAGAAAACATTCCAATTTACGCTACATTAAATTTTACAAATTATTTTATTGAATGAATTTCTATTAAGTTTAATTTATTATTAATTATTAATAGAAATTAGAATAAACTAAAACATATTAATTAGTACTGCAGTCTTATGTCTGTTTGGGATTTTTCATTAGAGGAAATACTGGATCCCAAACTGGTGGTACGGAGAAACCATCTTCCCTGTTGAAATTAGGATGTTTTTTAATTTCAATGGCCTCTCGCAGCATCCTGGGCAGATAACGGACTTCTTTTGCAAGGACCTGGGGTCCAACCAAATAATCACCAAAAATATACCCCTAGGGTATGGTGGTATCTGTGACTGTGTAATTTTTATTTTATTAACTTTATTTAGTATTAACTACATGAAAAAATATTCAATAGAAGCGCTGCTATTTTGCACGGTTTAAACTCACTGGGTTGGCGGAGTAACAAATTAATTTACTTCCATTTTTATTAACATGGACTTCCGCAAAATAACGCCTGAACCTATTTATTCTATTATTATTTGCTTAAATCGGGTTAAAACTCATTAATGCCCAAAATCGAGGTCATAAACTATTTACAACTATTAATATTTCTTGTAAATCGAGTTTTGTTCAAATGGAATGATAATATTCAAAGTCAAAGTCAAAGTGAAACAATCTTTATATCATAGGTAAGCATTATTACAAACATTATTGAAATCGTCACAATGGTTAAACTCTACCGCTCATTCGTAAGGCAGATTCCCTTGAGAAGAATGAGCAAGAAACTCTAGGAGTTGCTCTTTGTTACTATACATTTTAATACATTTATCATTACAATATTTCATTTAAACATCTTACATCGAGAATGCCTGAAGGAGTTCTTAGGTTTTCGCGATTGTTACACATAGGAAATGAAACTATTTCACGTTCACGGTTGACCATGGGACCTGTAAAGGGCCCGAAACGTCGGTTTGTTTGAAAAAACAAATATACGCGATTTAAATCCGGAAAAATAGTTTCATTTCCTATGCCTGAAGGAGTTAACGGGTCACTATCACAGATTTTTGTCATCCAAACGCAGAAGTTGTATAATAACCTTTAGTATAAAGTTTTTGTTTCACTATAGTTTTAAACCTCGTAAATGGCACATTTTGAATATCGGAATCTTATTATATTATAATATATATTCTCTTTAAATGAATTTGAGAGTTTATGAAGACGACTGTAGCGAGCTACTGAAATTATGTAAACGGGTTCACAAATATTCCATTTCAATATTTCATTGTTTTTATAGATTTGTACCATTTTATATTAAATAAAAAATGTACGTACAAACGGACATATGCAGGCGCCGACTTTTTATATATATAGTCCCGGCGGTCGAACGAGCGGCGATTCGATTTGCCTTTCTATTGAATCGATTCTAAACCGCATTGAAATAAATCGATACAAAAAATCGTTAAATTGTATGCACTTGAATCGGTCTTTATCAAAAATTGAATCATAACGTGTACCCTTAGTAGCTTATGAAATTTCAAAACGGAATATAAATTAAATATCAAACGTCCAATAAAACATATATAAAATAAAATAAAGTAACAAGACACATAAATATTTATTAGCGAACAATGAAAACAAAAGAACACTAATGTGGGAAAAAATATGATTTAAATATCTTTTATGATAAATGTTACGATCAGGTTAATTACACAAGACACGCAGCGGCTGATAAGACTAACAATTATCACTAATAATATACTTCAATAAAAAATACTTGACGACGAATAGGATGTACTTACTATCTGTGTAATGTGGATTCTTCTATTAATGACAGACATCTACATTTTGGTTATGACCTGCCTAAATGATATGTCCACTCTCGTGGACCCCTGTTAACGTCTTATGGACCCCTTGTAGATTGGGGTGAACGCTTAGGAAATAATATAGACTATTCTGGGAATCATCGCTTTTGAGCAAATCAAAATGATTAAACTCATAATATAAACAAGGCAAATTCCCCTGAGAAGAATGTATAAGAAACTAAGGGTTGTTTTTCTATATAAATAGATATACTTTATAAATAGATATACAATTTTGTTAAAAATGACATTTTTACAGGAGGGATGATGTCCAATGAAGCAGATATGTTCTAGAGTGGCGTTCACGTCAAGGCAAATGTAGTGTAGGACGCCCTGAGACAACCTGAGAAAGGTGGTCGGCTGCGGCTGGATGCGGGCGGCAAAGGACCGGAAGAATTAAGAGCTCAGGAGGAGGTTTATCGTGATGATGATGTTAAAAACGTTCACTTTAACAAAATATTGTGACTGATCTAGAAGTAAAATAATCCTTGTAACATTTCGGACCGGGTTAATTTCTTAGGTGCCATAACAAAAATTTAATTTGTTCTAGTAACGAAATGCGATCCAATCTTGTAATAAGCAATAACCATAGGGTATGAGAAGAATTGCTGTGGTTTACATGATTCATGCTATCGATTTCGTAGTATTTACTAATGTGAATCAAGTGTTAATTAAATTAATTACTATAATTGAATTTAAATGCCATAGCAACATGATACTAACCTTCACCATTGCTTATGCAGCAAAAAACACAAGGTCGTCATTTGCTGCAGTTTGCATTTATCTTATTAGCATCACGAGAAGGGAGGCATATTGTCATGTGTAGTTGAAATACTAGATATATTATTATGTGTCATAGGTATTGTTGGAATAACGAACAGAAGAACAATGTTTTGCACTAGCCTAATGGTATGACCTACCGTCTTTCGAGAAGAGGCTCGTGGCTTCGAATGCGAGCTTGTACATCTGAGTTTTCAGGAGTTTAATTTGCGAAATTAATATAATATAACCTGCACACACCTTCAAAGCAATTTAATGATGTGTGTGAAGTTCCCAATCCGCATTGGGCCCGCGTGGGAATCACAGCCCTGGCCTGTCTGTAGACCCCTTAAAACATCATCTCCGTCAACTCATTATGCGTGCCTCTGTTGGGTGCAGGTCTTCTCCCAGGAGAGGGTATCAGTCGTTACGTATTCCGCCGGGAACCAAAGCTCAAGCCCCCTCTCATTATGTGAGAAGGCCTGTACCCAGCAGTGAGACTAACTATTATTTCCTATTTTCGTTTCGGTACCGACATTGTACAAAGCTTGATTTATGCGTCCAAAAAAGGAAACCAATGTCTAGGCCTTGTATACTCGTTTTCCGTCCGACTTAATCCGATACAAGATACGAATGAAGCTTCATACTTGATATTGCCTTTTGATTTGATCGAGCTTTACTTATTTGACAGTAATTGTTTCGGAGGGATGTCACACGGAGAACGCGAGTAGACTAGAGATGAAACGGATAGTGATTTGGCCGGATACCGGATACCGGATATCCGGCGGGCATCTAGGCCGGATAGCCGGATATCCGACCGCCGATATTTGATCCACTGCCGTAAACATGTCGCAACCGATTGACGGTACGCATCGCCGTGATTGATTGATTTGTGAATGATTGCACTTTCACATTGACGATTTGATTTGGTATGATTACTTGGTTTTTACAAAAACAATTAATTTATTCGATAATACAAATAAATACATAACAGAAAAATGTTAACAATGAAAATAATTGCAAATTTGGCACATCGATATGTGCATATCGCGCAGTGGACAAGGAAAAAAGCAATTATATCATCCTTTGGCTATATTACATTTTTTAGTTTTTATAAGTATAAACCTAGCACATAGGTTCCTATACTTTTTGGCACAGTGCCCATTTAGGAAAGATAAAAAGTTTCAACGCCCATCGCCACAAAAAATATTAAAAGCACGTATTTTTTACATTAGCATGACTCGAAAAATCAGAAGGAAAAGTAATGAAGTTTATATAGATAATTCAGGTTTTTTTTCAAATGTGGTAGTAACTCCTGGACAGCATGAACGCCACCAATTGCTTCCAAGGCCCACACCGCCCTAGGACTCTTCAGCACCCACTGGTAGGGACCACTTTGGGAAACTATGGCCTAGCACTTGAAACGGCCGAAATTATTTAGTTTCAATTTGATTCCGTTAATTTGCCTGTGATTTAACTAATTCTGAGCTTTGATTCAAAATTTGCTAAAAAAAAAATATTTTAATCTACTTACACGTTTCATTATTATAGGTACACATTGTATTTGAAGACAGTTCAAATCGATCGTGATCACAATCCTTTCATTTGGTCGTCTGGCAATAACAAGTACTTTGTACTTAAAATTTAACAAAGTGTGCTAGAGTTTATAGTGAAAAACTGTCCTCTGCAGCTGGTCTCGGTTATGAAAATAAATAAAACCAATTTTTACCACTTAATGCAGAAAAACGGAAACTAGTCTTCATCCACCATAATTTGCCTTTATTGGAATTTGAGTACAAAAATTACAGATAACGTTATTTATCTTCATAGTTCTTTCAGTTAGAAGTAATAAACAGATTGTCAACGATCCTGTAGTTGCTATTTATCCCATTACTATCAATTTTATATCAATAATTAAATTTATATGATAATTAATTTTTCTCAGTTTTAAACATCCGGTAGCCGGCCCGATATTATTCTACTATTCGGTATCCGGCTGGATAGTCAAAATGGCCGGATAGGCCGGATACCGGATAGTTACCGGATATCCGTTTCATCTCTAGAGTAAACCCTCAGTTGTGCCTTTTAGTAGTTTGTTGAAATTTGAAAGTGTATACTTTAAATAGAATTAATTTTTAGAAATTCCACAAATCAGTCTGACAGGATTCTTTTAAGAGACGTAAAAGTTGAGACCCATGTTTTAAATGGTATAAATAGTAATTAACAAATAATTGCTTCCATAATGGCTTAATTTACAGCAGATATTTATGACTTAGCAAGGCACTTAATTACTCCACACCTTAAAACATACATACATATACTGTAGTAGCAGTAGAGGTCCTTGTGAAAGAGTTCGTCCAGGGAAATATAGTAAATATATATAGTGAAACAAAAACTTTATACTAAAGGTTATTATAGAACTTCTGCGTACTTGGATGACAAAAATCCGTGGTAGTAACCCGTTTAGCTCATGGAGGTAGACTCGATCTCTGATGTTTCAAATAAAAAAAAATATTGTAAATGTTATTTACAAAGAGCAACCCCTACAGTTTCTTGCTCATTCTTCTCAAGGGAATCTGCCTTACGAATGAGCGGTAGAGTTTAACCATTGTGACGATTTTAAGTGTCATAACGCTTATCTATGAAATGAAGATTATTTTGAATTTGAATTTGGAAATACGCCGCCATACCTATCGGTGCCGTCAAGCAGTAATGTCAACATTACTGCGATCCAGTTTTGAATGGTAAGAGTGCTTGTGAAGTTACAGGCATTTCTTTCATTCACTTATTCAACGTTAGCAAAGTAATAAATCTATTCACCGGTACATAAAAAACAGTGGTAAAAATTTTTTCAAGTTAATACAGTCGTTCTTTCCTTATAAATATCTCTATTTCTCGAGTTCTTAGTTGTTTGAAAATGAAACAGCTTTTCAGATCTAAATCTCATATATATTTGCTTTTTCAAACAAAATAACGTTTCGGACCCTTTACAGGACCCAGACAGCCGTGACCACAGACCACATAATGCCGTGACCATGGGACCTGTAAAGGGCCCGAAACGTTGGCTTGTTTGAAAAAAAACAAATATACGCAATTTAGATGCGAAAAATATTTTCAATTCATATATCAATCTCTGATAATGTCATAAAGTATACAAACCACCAAGTAATTCCCCAGGTAAGTGTGGCTGAGTGTCAAGCCACTGCCGAAGCACGCTTATGTCCTCTGGTGTAATGCCGTTTTTCTTTTTATACTCCTCCTCCACCGGAAAAGGCTTCACTGTTACTGGCTTTGACATTTTTCTGTAAAAAAAAGATATTGCTGAAGAAAACTGTTCGATCTTTTACATAAATAAACAAGTGTTTATTCGATCTTTTTATATCAATTATAAAAGCAAACTAACGGAGTATTTAGGCATAAAATAATGAAAATCGTGGTAGTAAAAACATTATGATATTCAATAATATAACGACATCTCTTGTCAATCGCTGATATCTGTAAAGGCAGCTGAGTGAAGAAACTTTTATAAGTTCTCATGGGTACGGCAAAAAAAGTTGTTTTAACCCTAACAGAGAAATTCGTAAGATCTGCTGGATAGATCTTCAGTTGGTAAGAGCGGTAGCCATGTTGAGACGACAGACGCTGGTTCGAGTCCACTTGGAATTTTTTTATGTTTGTTAGATCACTGTATCAATAATAAAAAAAAACATAAGTTAAAGTACCAACTATGTTAGAAATTACATAACAATTCCAGCTTCAGATAAAATTGATTTCATCCCGAAAGATTTTATCCCTTTTGTAGTTAAACTATTAATTAACTATAATAAACCGGTCGTACTTGTGAAATCCCAAATAAACAGGTTTCCGCACAAATAAATAACAATAACAAAACCAAGCAAAAAATATACCAGAACCTACTATATCAGCCAATGTTCACTGGCAGAAATACCTCTAGAATATATTTTTAGAACCATACAATCATTAACTTTATACACAAAAAAAAATAATTACATAATCGTTATAATAACTGCCTCCATAACTGAACCGTTACCATACTGGACTGCCACGAAGAGGTTTCAAGTTCGATTCCCCGGCCGGGAGAAATCTTTGTATGGCCTACATAAATTGAGTTTGCATGTAATTTGTGGTTGTCTATGTGTATGTTCATATGGCAACCCACACCGCCATATGACAACCGCGACACAGGGTTTTCCTGGTTACCTATCAGTAGTCCGAAATGACACTTTCCAGAAATAATGTTTTCTCGAATTTTCATAACCTCGAAAGCAATTTTGAGAGGAAAATGTTTTTTTCTTTTAAACCTAACTTAAGCTAACCTAACCGAATCTAATCGTGTCTTTGCGAAACATCCAACATTTCCTGAAAGAACAACGGTTTGGTTTTATTTCGGTTTTCGGTGTAATGAAAATTCAAACAAACATTATTTCGGAAAAAAAGATTTCACCTGATGACTACAGATAATAAAAAAACCTGGAAATTTCAATCATGTTCGTTGGATTTTCATAAAGAAAACGAAAAAGTTACAGATCGCAAAAAAATCGTCATAAACGTGTCTACTGAGAACTCCTTCAGCTCTTTAGATGACGAAGAAACTGAGATATCATCAAACTCAATTGACTTAAATAGAAGCTGCCCCGGGCCTAGATCTTGTCTTGAAAGTTATTCACAGGACTTAAACACTGAAATAAATAGGCTGAATCAGAAACTGGACGCAGCGGACAACGAAGTTATTAATTTGCTTAAGGAAAATGCGACGTTACAAAAACAACTACAAAAACGGGAATTACAAAATAAACAACTTAAGCAAATATGGACAGAACATAACAGCAAACATACTTTTACTCCCATTAGCCGTTGCTCGACTCTAAAAAAGAATAAAAATAAATTAAAAAGAAAACTTTGAATTTTTCAACTTCAGAGAGTATAACTATGAATAATAATAAACACTACTCCCCGCAAGATGGCGCTACTAGTTCACCAAAATTGCAAAGTACTCCGCCAAAACACGATACTCGACATATTTAACGCAATATGTGTATTATTAGCAGCAATAAGAGAAACAAGATTCTAAAGACAGCAACATCTACCATCCTGAATACAAAAATTTGCCATTACTTGACACCAAATGTGGGACTTCAGCAGCTACTGACAAATTTAGAGAAGAAAGTGAAAAATTATACACTGTATGACTCATGCGTTATGATGATAGGGGAAAAGGATTTTGAAACCAGTATGGACTATAAAATGTTAGTTAGTATGCTCAGGACTGAACTGTTAAAAATTCAAAATACCAATGTGTTCACATGTTTACCAACTTTCAGGCACGGGTCGAATACAAGCATATTATTTAACGAGCGGGTTGACACATTTAACAATTTACTCTATCGTGACAATTTGACTCATGAATACGCTTATGTACTGGACTCGAATAAGAATCTTACGTACGATAATCGCATGTTTACTGTTTTTAATTTGAATAACACAGGTCTTCGCCAAATTTTTAAAAATTTAAGCTTGTTGATAATGATGTTTGTGACTCTTTCTCTTTTTTATAGATACTTATTGCAATTTTCGAGTCATGCATCAAAACATAGCGGGTTTCTTAAGCAAAAAAGACTTCTTGGAAATCACATTATCAGACCTATGTAATAACAAAAAAATTATTGATGTTCTTTATTTCTTCTCTTTCTCTGGGTTCGTCGTTCTGCAGACATAATAAAAGACGAGGGGGTGTGTGTATAATGCATGACAGAAACATCGAGGCAAGACCCATAACATTCCTTCAAGATCTTGCATTGGAATTAAGCTTTGAATGCTGTGGAATAGAAATTATGCAACATAAATTGTTAGTAACCTGCATATATAGAATCCCCAACTCAAATATTAATATATTTTTTGAAAAATTAGATTTATTGCTAGATAACTAAAAAATAAAACGAATAAAAAATTATATTGACAGGTGACTGGAATGTGGATACATTAACTGACAATAAATTATCACGTGACCTAAAAACTTTGTTAGAAAGCTACAATGTGAACTTACATATATACACACCGACTCGCTTAAACACTTGCATAGATCATATCGCTAGTAGTATTGCTAATGCTGTTGGAAAAACATTACCAGTCTGCTTATCAGACCACAACACGGCTCAACTTTTAACTTTTCCTATAACTTCGCGTCAAAAATCAATTAAGCACTGTTTAAAATGAAGAGAGACTTTTCAGTGAAAATGGCTGTCAAAAGGAATAAGAAAGTCCTGTATCACTAAAAGATCATTGCCGCTCAAAAGCAATGTAATAATAGATACATGGTCAATGCTAAAAACAAAATAGAGCTACTTGGAACATAATAAACAACAAGGACAAACATTTACGTGACAAACATTTTATTGAACACATTACCGTAAATAAAATTAAGATTGAAAATCCGCGAGAGATAGCATCAGAGCTTAATACTCATTTTTAAAATTTAAGCTTATCGACTACGGACCCGGGACAAGATAGTAACGATATTTTTTTAGTTTATTTTTATATCCCACTGAAATAAAAGCAAGCGAAAATAAAAATTTTAATAAAATCCCTCAACAACACAAACTCTACCGGTTACGATGACGTGTGCACTAAGGTTTTTAAATTGTGTGCTGATGAACTACCACCATTGCTGGCATACTTGGTAAACCTGTCCTTCATGGAGGGTACATTTCCATCGCCTCTTAAGATCTCCATAATAAAACCGCTGTTTAAGACGGGCGAAAAAGACCATTTGGGAAACTACAGACCTATTGCACTTATATCTGTAACATCAAAGCCCTTTGAAAAGGTAATGCATAAAAGAATTACGGCTTTCCTATCAAATTACAACATTATTAAAGTAGAGCAATTTGGATTTCAAAAGGGAAAATCTACCACACAGGCATGTTTCAGGGTAATCAAAGATATCTCAACTTTTGCAGATAAGAAAGTACCTGTCTGTTCTGTTTTATTTGACATGAGTAGAGCTTTCGATTGCGTTTGCCATAGAACTCTACTATCCAAATTAGAAAGATACGGTTTTCGTGGCCAGGTGCATAACTGGATAGCAAGTTACCTTAGCAACAGAACTCAGTGTGTGGAGGTAGTGAACTTATTCAACTACAATAATATAATAATAATGAGATTGAGACCCACAGATCAGAGTTTAAAGTTAATATATACGGTGTGCCTCAAGGAAGTATTTTAGGTCCATTGCTGTTTTTATTATATGTTAATGACCTCCCTGAAATGACAAAATATCCATGCACTCTTTTTGCAGATGACATATCAATCATTATTAATAAGAATTCTGACATAGATTATGAAAAATAAATAAATGACACTATATGTAATATTACTGACTGGCTTAAGAGAAATAACCTGAAAGTAAATGTTTCAAAAACAAAGCTCATACAATTTTATAATTATAATGGAAAGCCCCAAAATCTCTCTGTAAGTTGTCATGGAGATGAAATTGTGGAATGCTCATCCAGCAATTTTCTCGGCATAGTATTGGACTCTCAACTAACATGGAAACCACAGGTTGATTCAATATGTGCAAAGCTGAATCGATTTGTATTTGGTTTACATCGTCTAACGCACATGTGTGATCAGAGGATTGCCTTGATGGCCTACCATGCATTTTGCATTCATTTTGTCTGCTTAAGCTTGCGGTATGGCATCATCTGGGGGAACTGAGTTAAACCGTGTATTTGCTATCCAGAAAAAATGTGTCTGAGCTATATGTAGAGTAGGTCCGCTCGAATCTTGTAGACCGTTTTTTAGAAAGCTAATTCTTCTAACGCTTGTATACGTACGCCATGTACGTATATGAGGTATGCATGTTTGTTAAAAAAAACTTGGTCTTATTTACTAGGAAACGTGAAACCGCATAGCTGGCCCCTCCCATAAGACTACTTGCTTTTATAGGAATTGCATAACATGTCCATACAAATATATAATGCTTTGCCTGCAGCTATGGCAGATTTACCTATCAAAATATTTAAAAAAAAACAATTATTTGATTTGCTATTCTAGATCTGTGTTTATACGATATCAAAGATTTTTTAATAATAAAAAGAAATTGACATTTTGTTTGTTTTTGACACTTTGTTTATATTTGTGCTGTTCTTACTTCTTTGATATTGTTTAATTTATGATGTTGTTGCTGTTGCTATTTATTGGCATTTTTACTTAATTTTATACGACATTGCTTATTTGACAAATTGTATAATTTTCATTTATGACATTATTTAACTTCGATGTATTTTAACATTTGCGTGCCAGTATCTGGTGCAACACGTGTTCTTGACACCTTGTATAATAATATCTTTTCTTACCGTGTTTGCTTGCGAATAAATATTTTATTTCATTTCAACCGTACCTATGTGGGTTACTCATACTTCTGGCGTTGAGCCGTTTTCTTGAAGAGTTACTTTACCTACTACTGACATCTTAATACTTTAGATAAAAATGTACTTTAATAAAAAGCCCTTGAACTTTGAATTATCATGATTCATATCATAATACGTGTAATTTAAAGTACAAAGTCGTGTTTTCTGTTTGAAGAAAATTTGCGGATGCGGATGCTACGGAGAAAAATCTCAGTTGAGTTTAATTATTTCAAAATACAGGAATTACCAAAAACGTAATATACTTACATGTAATTTGATACAAAAATTCCATTCAGAATATTTAATTGCAGAAAGCGAACTTTTTTTATAATATACCAAGTAACGGAACGAACAACTCGTGGGCCTGGTGGTAAGCGACATGCCTGTTCATAACAGTTGCAGTGCCAATCGGTGCTTTAAACCGCAAAGACCAGAGGGTCACCCTGAGACATATGCCAAGTGACAAGTCCCATGTGCCTGTAATTTCACCAGCACCCCTACCCTTCAAAACCGGAACGCCGTAATACTCACACTACTCAGGCGGCAGAAATAGGTAAGATGGCAATACTTTCCTGGATGGACTCTTTCACGAGGAGCTACTTATATAGGAAATGGATTTTGAGGTAATTTACAAAATGGCTACACAATTTAAAGTTATAATATAAGGTAATTATGATATTATATGATAATAAAACAATTATGTAATTTAAAAAAAAACATTGTTATCATATTTTTATTTTACTTCTTTAGGATACAAAAAACACTACACATGAAGTAAGTCGTAATAATAATAACGCACACACTCGTCATAGCCCCGCACTAGGGAAACCTTGTGTCGCGGGTGCCATGGACACACACATAAACAACCACAAATAACACCCAAACTCTCGAAAGAAACAAAATATAGGCTATACATATATTTATCACTTCCAAGGAATCGAACCCGGGACCTCTGCATCGCAGTTAGGCACAGCATGGTAACCGTTCGGCCACAGAGGCAGTTTTTCGTTAGTTACAGATCTAAGAAAGTTTTGTTTTGTGGAATACTTTCACAAAATATATAAAAATAAATATATTAGTAACATTCAAAATGACAACAGGTTCCGAAGACAATTTAACGGCTATAAACCTCCTAGTGAAAGAGTTAACCCTGTAAAATACCTTGCCTGTTTCTGCCATCAAACAGTAATCGTGAGCTTTGCTGCGTTCCGGTTTTGAAGAGGGTGCTGGTGAAGTTACAGGCACATGGGACTTGTTGACTTTTGTGTCAGGGTGACGGGTGCAAGTTCCGTCACTTGGTGTCGCAACATATAACTTAGCAATGCAAATGTATTACCGTGGGACAAACAATCTGTACGGTACGGGGTACTTTAAAATGCACCGTCACAAAGCTGGTGTTAGTTTTGACTTCTCGGCGGTGAGGATCGAAATAAAAATGCCCATTAGAACCGTAGAAGCTGTTTCTCTGAGTACTGGTGAGGTCTATGGTTTTTCTTTAGTTGTTTCTAACGCGCTGTGGCCTGTTTTTAGCCAACTTCGAAAAAAGGAAGAGGTTCAGAATTAAACTGTATGTATTTTTCTTTATTTTTTGTATGTTGTTACGCGGTAACTTCGGACTTAGTGTATCGATTTTGATGATTCTTTTTCTGTTGGAAAGAGGGCAGTTTTGGTCCCTTTTAAATTTGAAGTAAATATACCACCTCTAAGGGTGGCAAACTAGGGGATGAATCTGATTTCGTGCACTTTCCGGTTACCGATTTCAATAAAAATTGGCAAATAGATGTAATTCCACGAATTTTTGAGGACTGCTTTTTAGCACTCTGTACTGAGACTGTTTTATTGTCACTTAAACTGATAGAGCTCGTAACCAAAGCGAAGACCTTAATCGTTTGATAGTATAGAGATAAAAATCCTTGTGTGTAGTATAGAGACAAAAACAAGGACTTAAATCTAGGCTGCTAACGGTGTAACAAAAACCATTTTTGGTTTAACCGTGCACCGGAATTCACCATCGCGGTAAATAAATTAAAAGTCACAAACTAAACGAATAAAAAAAACAATAACAGTAAAGAAGAATACAAACAAAAAAATAATATTAATAATTTTATTACGCTAACGTGACTCATTTGTACTATTATCTAACTAAATTCTTGCTAGTTAAATGGCAAGTAAAATAACAATAATGACAAATAAAAAACAAACATGTGGGTAGGTATCAGTCCCATCTGCTGTTTCTAGATTTAAAATATTCACAGTGCACCAATACGTCACACATTCCAGAGTTATTTTTTTTTTGTTGCATTCTTAACTTAATTTTTTATTACACTTTGAGTTATTTAAAAAAATACTGTTTTAGTTTATGTTTAAAGTTGGGTTCATTAATTTCAGCTTTGAGTTGTACAGGTAGTTCTTGTTATTGATATAGATAGTACTTGATATTGTAGTAGGTAATTGTTTTCCATATAAATTTTAATACTTTGGTATTTTTAATGGAATTTTTGACGCACTTCGGGTGTTTAGTTTTGGTATAAAGATATTTTGTAAATTTTGATTGAAGAAGTTTTCCAAACGCAGAATGTATTTGACCTGATCGTGTATGGGTATAATTTTGAAATGACATAATAATTATAAATCGTTAGCTTGATATTTATTTTTAATTTTGCTAGGCGTTCTCACTTGCAATCTATATATGGGATCAAGATGTGATTTACAGGTTCTACCATAACTACTAAGTCCATAATATATTGTTGTTTCACTTAAAGCCTTATACAGGAACAGTAGCGTCGAATAAGGAATTTTGTTTTTGGCAATAGCTAATTTTGCCAGTATGTGTGATTGTGAGCAATCAGTTGCAAATTATGAGGTCTTCTGTTCTGGCTAGAACTAATATACATTAATGTACTCTTGTGAGCATTCAGGACAAGACCAACATCGTAAGACCATTTCGTCAGTAACGTAAAGTCCAATTGTAAATGTTTCAGGGCTTCGTTAAGGTCCTTGTTAGCTGCTATGAGGCACAATAGATTTCGCAATTCTTGATTAGATTGACTAAATCGTTCACGTAAGTAATGTAGTAATGTAGTGTAACGGACCTAGGACTGATCCTTGCGCTGTGCCGTTAGAGACCATCATCTTTTTACTCACAGTATCCTCAATCTTGACAACATATGACCTATCCGTCAAATAATCTTGAAACCAATTACTTAGCAGGCTTTGTATGCGGCATTGATTAAGCTTCGCAATATGAGTGTCATGTTTCAAAGTGTCAAATGCTTTACTGTAGTCGATAAACATTACTAAAATATGTTTTTTATTATTGAGATGCTCATAGACAGTGTCAGTAAATTTAGTAAGAAGTTGTGTTGCACTTTTGTCTGGTTGGTATCCAAACTGTTTGTCTGTTAATATGTTGTTATTTTTATAAAAAGAGTGTATATGTTTGGAAGTAATTTTTTCTACTATTTTATCTATGGTTGGAAGTATTGTTATTGGACGCTAGTTATAGTAACAACTTTGACTACCCTTTTTATGTATTGGGCTAACTATTCCATTTTTAAGATTTTGTGGATACGTGATTTGACAGACAGATGAGTTGATAAGGCAAGCTTCTTCTTCTTCTTCGGCTATTGTACAATCCAGTGTTTTTAGATCTTGTGCACTGATGTTGTCTATACCTGGAACTTTAAGAGTCTGAGTGATTTTATTTTTTTAAGGACACTTTTAACCGTTGAAATTTACAAGACACATTCACTGCGGAAACATATTTATCCCTATCGAGAAGTTTAGTGTCGCATTTTGGGACAATATTTTTGTATATATAATAAAAAGTATTCTAAGTTTATAATTTAAGTATTCTATATAAATACGTTGTATAGTATGTTATATAACTGTTGAAATAAAAAAGGCAAAAAACTAACACTCTTTTTGTAACAACTTAATCTCGTTTTTATAAAACTTCCGCATAGTAATTTTATTATTGATAAAATTTTAGAAAAAAAATCATAAGACCTTGTATTTTTTATTAGTATATTACTTAAAACAAATAACTGTAAAAAATTTGCAATACATCCTGGATTAAATTGGAAACTTCCACGTGCGCGTGGTAATGGAACCGGTGGAAATAAGTACCTACGTCGAAGGCGTCACATTCATTTTCATTCCATAGGCTTTATTTACACTTGATCGTCACTTCAATTCAATGCTACTATTCTCTCATTCATAAGGCATTCTCCTAAAAAGAACACATTCAATGAAGTTTGACAAACCTCAGGTTCTTGCAAAAGAAGTCCGTTATCTCCCAGGATGCTGCGAGAGGCCATTGAAATTAAAAAACATCCTAATTTCTACAGGGAAGATGGTTTTTCCGTACCACTAGTTTGGGATCCAGTATTTCCTCTGATGGAAAATCTCAAACAGACATAAGACTACAATACTAATTAATACATTTTAATTTATTCTAATTTATATTATTAATTAATAAGACATTTCATCATCATCATTCAGCTATACGGCGCCCATTGCTGCATCGCCATTGCATTTCATTTCTATGTTCCATGAGTTGGAGTGTTTTGTCGGAGAGTTTCTTTATTCTGGTACGATGGGTTTTGAAGAACTTGGACCCAACCGTACGGACGGTATCCACCACCATGTTGTTTAGATCGTCCACATTTATGCAGTTTTCGAGGGCTTCGAAGCAGTTTTGAAGTTCGAGCTGAAAGCTCTCGGGGTTTTGGAGTTGTGCAGGTATTGGTCGGAGCGTAAACTCTATCAGTCGAGTTCTTTCCAGCCGGATATTGATATTCAATGTGTCTCGTATCAACCGGTGATCACTTCCTGTTTTAACGGTGTTGATCACAGAGACATCACGAATATATGCTTTTTCGTCGACATGATAAAGTCAATCTCATTTTTTACTTTACCGTCCGGACTCATCCAGGACCATTTTCGAGTTGGAGATTTCCTGAGAAAGGTGTTAATTATATAGAGGTTCTCCTTTTCCATGAAATCAACCAACATCCGGCCTCTGGCGTTCCGTTGTCCAACTCCAAATTGCCCCACTCTCAGCTCATCACCGCAACGCTTTCCCAACTTTGCATTGAAGTCCCCCATCACATCCGTGTAGTGGGTTTTGTAGCTATGTATGGCCTTTAAGATATCCTCATATATAGCCTCCACTTCGTCATCTGGGCATCTGGGTGTGTCGAGGTCGGAGCATAAACCTGAATGACATTCAACAAATATCGTTTTTATATTCTGAGTATCAGGTATGCCACTCTGGTCGACACACTTCCGATGGAAATCACGTTGTTAACAAGGGACTTGTGGACAATAAACCCGACACCGCCAAGGGACTGTTGGTCGCCCTCCCGGTAGTACAGTAAGTTTCCGGAATTAAGGATTATCGAATCCTCCCCCCCCTCTTCGGACTTCAGATAGCCCAATGATATCCCAGCGTAACTTACAAATAACTTCTTCCAATTCTGTGAGCTTTGCGTCGGTCCTCAATGTGCGCGTGTTGTAGGTTGCCGGGTACAGTCGTCGTCGTTGATGGTAGCCGGGTCTCCCCCTGGGATTCTTCGCACCCCATGCCCTGTTTCCAAAGCTGCTACCGTGACTAGGAAGAGCAGGACTGCCGGGGACTAGGGGCCAATTGTTTGGTGTGTGTACCATAGGGGAGGTTGTGCCATAATAGCCACGCTTGGTAGGCGGGTTGACGATCGCAGTTCTGGCCAAGATGGGTAGTAGACGCTGCTGCCCGTCTTCTTCTGACAATTTTCCTTTAGTCGCATTTTACGACACCCACAGGATGAGAAGGGGGTGGTGCTGTGCTAGGCCGGCACCACACAGAGTAATAAAATAAAATATTTCACTTAATAAAAATTCATGGAATAAATTAAATTGCAAAACGTAATGTAGCGTAAATTGGAATGTTTACTTTGTGAAATTAAAAATAAGGTATTTAATTAATAATTTTTTTGTAACTATAGCGAAAAAATAGGGTGGTTTGCATTGATATTAGACATAACTGGTTGATGACTGTACCACCTCAGTCAACTGTGACCATGAGACCTATAAAGGGCCAGAACCGTCCGTGGTATGTTTGAAAAAACAAATATAGGCTATTTAAATCCGGATAATAGTTTCATTTCCTATGAGAACCAGAAAGTTTAGATTTTGTAAACAGATATTTGCAAGTTTCCTTTTTTTATAATACCAAGTACCCATGTGCCTGTACGGTAACCATGCTGGACGTAGAGATCCCGGATTCGATATTTAAGTAGTCTGCATCTACGTTAGGTATAGTTAAATTAGACATATTTATATAAATAAGCAGCATTACGGAGCGACACTACCATCTGCTTCCATGGCCGAACGGTTACCATGCTGATATGCCATGCGCATGGTAACCATTTGACGACCGAGGCAGTTGTAATAAATATTGTAAGATGATAAATGTGTACAACAAAACATTATATTATACTGTTTTTCCTGTAACCCGAAGGTTGACTGGAAGATATTGCTATTTAGCAATAAAGCCGCCCTTTGTACCTGTAATTTTTACTTTTTTTGTATTGTTATTATGTATTTGTCCGTATGCAATAAACAATATTTGTATTGTATTGTATTAATTATAAAAAGCAACTCGTTTTGGATCATTTTTAACCGACTTCAAAAAAGGAGGAGGTTCTCAATTCGACTGTATGTTCTTTTTTTTGTTTTGTGTGTATGTTACGCGATAACTCCGGTATTTGTGAACCGATTTTCATGATTCTTTTTTGTTGTAAAGGGGGTACTTCCATAGTGGTCCCATTTCATTTTGAAGAAAGTCATCCACCTCGAAGGGTGGCTGTTCACGCATGAAGTTTCATTTTCATAAATAGCGCCCAATTTTAATTTAGGAGCAATTACTTTAATGGTTGATTTTGCTATTTCTCCAATTCAAGGCGTTTTTCTCTCAATATACTTTAAGTAGTGTCGTAGTGAGAACCTATTTTTATTATCTCCAGTGTCAAGTCCTGTATAGTGGCGAACTAGGGGATATTTCAATAAAACATAGCAAATTGACGTAATTCCACGTACTTTTGAGGTCGGTTTTCTTAGTACTCTGTACTGAGATTATATTATTCTGCCTTACGAATGAGTACATGGTCGAGTGTAATCAATATGACAATTTCAAGTGCAATTTCCTTACCTTATACAATCTCAGTACAGAGTACCTATTAAAAAAACCTACCTCAAAAGTCATTCACCCCCTTGTTTGGCACCACCATTGACGTGCCCCCATTCCAACAGACAACAAGGAATCATCAATATCGGTTCACAAACCCCGGAGTTATCGCGTAACATACACACAAATAATACTGTCAAATTGAGAACCTCCTTTTTTTCAAGTCGGTTAAAATAATCACGTGCCCCTTCTTTTATAAACGCTTAATTTCAAAACATGTTTCACACATCGCCACATATAACAAAGCAATAATTTATTTACGTCTTCTATACATAACTGTATTATATTTATACCCTAGGTAGCGTTAATCGACACAGACACTGGGTAGGTTACATGCAGATGTAATAAATATGCATTTAACTTTTAACTCGTACTATTTTCGTGTATCTGTAATAATCTAATTTATTTTATCTACACACATATCATAAACTCTCTATAATGTGTTCGATAACCACAAATTACGGCCAGCATAAAGGTAAACTGTTTTGTTAGAACAAATTTCTTACATGAAAATATTATTATTGCTTCTTATTAACATCGAATTCGATGTTATTATTACATTCAAATTTCGAACATCTATGATAAACAAAACAATTTGATTGGACCTCAATTCTAATATCAGTCGAGATGAAGTTTTACTCGAAATGTGGCCGATTCTAGTTTGTCTATGAATTTATTTGCCGCCATTTCGCCAGTCGTAACATGCGGTTCCTGAACACATCACAGAGAGTTTAAAATATGTGTACAGATAAAGCAGTGTATGTAATTGTACATAATTAGGCATTAAAACACTCGTGAGATGTTTTTATGAAACTCGCCTGTCTGCTCGTTTCGTAAACCCTCACACGTGTTTTAATGCTCTTCATTATATAACAGCCAGATAAACTACTATTATTTCATACAAAAGGTTATTATGTTGGCAAGGTTACTCTCTCAATCACAAAACTGTAGCATACATATTTATCAACACCACTGTAGACTTTGACTAAATTTACATTCTATTTTCAATAATAACGAAATAACGGGACGAACAAGTCGTGCGCCTGATGGTAAGCGATACACCTGTCCATAACAATTGCAGTACCACTCAGCTTTAAATCACAAAGATCTAAGGGACACTGCCACTGCGCTCATCACCCTGAGACTTAAGTTGTAAAGTCCTATGTGCCTATAACTTCACCAACACCCGTACCCTTCAAAACCGGAACGCATTAATGCTTATATTACTGCTTGGCGGCAGAAATAGGTAAGGTGTTGCCCTGGACGAACTGTTTCACAAAAACTACTGCTTTCAAGAAGTATCAATTTAAATTCTTTCTCCCAAATGAATTTACATAACAATTCTCTGTATACGTTTTTACAATAAGATTCCGGAGCATACATTAAGTTTATCATTTCCTAAATTTAAAAACTACATTAAAAATATTTTGATCGAAAAATCATATTACAAAATTGAAGACTACGTGTTAGATAAAGATGTATGACAAGACGACATGGCTCCAGAATCCACACAAATTTGATTCAAAGTGTATTCCATAGCATTTAAGTTTATTTGAAAAGAGCAATCCCTAGAGTTTCTTGCTCGTTCTTCTCAGGGAGGTCAGCGTAGTGAACGAGCAGTAGCTTAAATGTGACGATTTCAAGTGTAAATTTATTTTACCTGTGGAATAAATAATCTTTGACTTTGACTTTGACCTCTACGAAAATCTAATTCGTTAAATATAACTGGCAAAAAATGTCAGTTTGTTCTTTTACCATAATAGTTGTATACTTTTAGACATTTATTTTCACGGACTCACCTAGTATTATACTTGTTCGTCACGTTAATTTTAAATTCAGTTTTATAATGGTTTTCATTTCACCTTACAACTATACTTGGTTTTACGACTTACTAAATAGAAGTATAATCCAAAAGTCCGGCCATAACAACTCAGTCCGTAACACAGCAAAGAATCAACTAACGCGTTATAATGCACTTCGGTAAACTACGTTTATCTATCAGTGACTTTAAGTGATTAAATTTGTTCAACAGTTGTCTGTTTGTAAAGAAAATTAGTTAAAGACAACAACTGTCATGGAGACCTTAATTATAAATGTAAATAATGGAGTGCCATACAACTACACAAGCTACCTTTTAACTAGAAAATTTCTATAGGTACACACATAATTACCGAAACTCCGGGACACTGCCCAGAACGCCTAGATCAGAACCAACTTAGAAAAGTTCTTTTCCTAAATTGGTCCAACCGGGAATCGAATAAAACCTAGACCGATTAAAATTAATATTATTATATTTAGGAAGTAATATTAACTTACCTAAGTAAAAAAAAACAGGATATAAAGTTGCTTAATCACGTATTATTACAACGTTAACGTACTTATTACGGGTTATTATTGGTCTTGCAAAAGAGCAGACGTTACTTTGTAAATAACAACTCGTGCGTTTGTCAAGAGCCGTAAGCCACAACTGACAAGGCCTTCATGTGATGAAGATTGTAATTGCTCATCTAACTATATATATATGGTTTATAATTATTGTGGATTTAAAAAAATAAGCATTTTTTTTTTTTTCACTTCTTATGCTCTAAAACCTTGGTTCCCAAAGTGGTTCAGGTGGAGCCCCAGGAGTCCACAAGAGACTCGACGGGGTTCTACATTGGCGTGACAAAAACAATATGTATATGGACTATGGTAGGGCTGTAGCTGCAACGGTCCACCGGAACCATCAAAATTTTTAAAGTGGTCTATGAGAAAAAAGTCTGGGAGCCTCTGCTCTAAAACTACGTCAATATAGCCTTACGTAGCGGAAGTACAGTGCACCCTTTAAGCCTTAGTGAGTAAAAAGTAGGGTAGGATCATTAACCTTCCAAAAAGGACAATGGGTAGGATAGTCGGCAATGAACCACCTAAATTTTCAAAAGCTGTATCTACGTCTTTTTATACATTCAAACAAAAGTGCAAGGAATGGCTTATTTTGCAACAGAAGTCGTCATGTTGCTGCTGTAATCCGTATAGTCTGATAACAGTCATTTTTGTCCCTTTGTCGTCCTGATTACATTTGTTTGTTTTTGCTTGATGTGTGTAATATTATCACTTGTAACCAATAAATAAATAGCTAGATTTTAATTAAATTTTTATTGAATTGATATTCAATTCTTTTTGTGAAATTACTCCACTAGTTTGTTATAATTTTAAAAATTTAATTAATGCAGTGAATAGCAACATCTCTCGCCAGGACTGGTAGCTGTAAAGGTACTAACTGGGTGATAAATCTGTCAAAGATTTCTCATAGATGGCGCTACGACTAAAAAGTCGTTGAAAGACCAAGTACAAAGACACGACGCAAGCACATAGAAAAATTCGTGAGGTCCGTTGCTTCGTTCCGTGGCTTAGTTGGTATAGCGTCTGGCACGGTATGCAAGAAGACGTCGGTTCGAATCCGACCGGATCGAAGGAATTTTTTCTGAGTGCTTTTTCTGATTGTTCGATCTTTGTATTAATAATTATAATTAGCTAGATTTTAGATTAATGATGTTTGACTGAGGCTTCGTCCTTTTCACCACTCATAGCAATTTTTAGCACATAATATCGTGTGATGTTCTATGTACATAAGAATGTGTTTAATGAATAAAGTCCAATTTCATTTTTAATTTAATTTATGTCTGTATCTATGGACCTAAATATTATATATACACTTTTTGCTTAGAACTTTACTTCATTGTTGTCCAAATACGACTGCATCCCTTCTGTCTTAGTCACTTGGACTTCTGAAAATATGTTTTTTTTTAAATGAGAAATGGTTCACTGTGCACCCTCATTACTCATTGAGCCGCAGGCTGGTACACAAATTCAAAATAATCTTTATTTCATAGGTAAGCATTATTACACTTGAAATCGTCACAATGGTTAAACTCTCATGGTTAACCGCTCATTCGTAAGGCAGATTCCCCTGAGAAGAATGAGCAAGAAACTCTAGGGGTTGCTCTTTGTAAATAACATTTACAATATTTTTTTTTTATTTGAAACATCAGAGATCGAGACTACCTCCATGAGCTAAACGGGTTACTACCACGGATTTTTGTCATCCAAGTACGCAGAAGTTGTATAATAACCTCTAGTATAAAGTTTTTGTTTCACTATAGTTTTAAACCTCGAGAAAGGCAAATTTTGTATATCAACCGGAATCTTGTTATAGAAGCGTATACATTGCCCCTTAAATGATTTTTTGACTTTGTGAAGACGACTGTCAAGAAAAGCTAGTTTATTTCTATTCCTCGTATTAATGTTATGTCTGTCACTATTTTTCATAAAAAAATTACTATTCCTTTTAACATAAATTACATTTTCATAAATGTACTGTGAGGCTAGTGTAAGAATGTTAATTTCCTTAAACTTATCTCTCTAAGATTCTCTGGGGCCCAGATTGTAAATTGCCCTAACCGCACGTTTCTGCAGGACAAAGATTCTATTGATATCGGCGGCATTACCCCAAAGCAACAACACAATGAACCAAAGGTGCCGCAATGGACATGATTATTACAATCCTTAGCAAACTCTAGTGAATTTGTACAAATACTTTGAAATACAACGCGATTTTTGCTAAAATTATTGAAAACAACAAGTTTTGGGCATCCAACAGAAATATTAAACATATTTGAAAAAAAAACAAACTATTAAAAACATAAAGAAAAAAGAATGTCTCACCAATTCAAAATAGGTTTGTTTTGAATTTACCTTGCGATTTTTTATAATTAACTAGCAGACAACATTTTCATGTTTAATATACATTGACTTACAAATAAATGGACGACGGGTCTAATACAAAAACCACGAAAAAAAGTCCCAAGTCAACCTATTTAAACGTAGTGACATGTAAAGGAATATGAAAAAGCTAAAACGTTGAATTTAAATTGTAATGCCATCGCAGTACTGTCTAATTTTGCTTGCTTCGTTGTCAGTCGAACAAACGAAGACTAAAGCGTGAATGACGCTCTGTATACGATTTTAACGCCCTATAAGTTCGGACACTTTTTAGCGCGGACCCGACGTCCATATAATTGTAAGTCAATGTTAATATATCACAAG
Organism: Hyposmocoma kahamanoa; assembly: GCF_003589595.1. Lineage (NCBI taxonomy): Eukaryota > Metazoa > Arthropoda > Insecta > Lepidoptera > Cosmopterigidae > Hyposmocoma > Hyposmocoma kahamanoa. The sequence continues at coordinate 747,347 of NW_020653715.1, forward strand.
TTGTCATAGGTTCATTGCGTACATTTTCATTCTGCTCCATCCCTCAGTCGTAAATTTGAGATTATGTAGCAACGTACCGAAAAACCCGTTGCTTATTTTAACTACCTCAATAAAAAATGCATTGACGACTAATCTATTATATCTATTAATATGCAGCTACTCCGTATACAAATCAAAAGTGTTTCTCTCGTGTTTTTTTTAGTTTGTTTGGTAAAAAATAAAAAACATCAACGCCCTCGGGCATATGTGTCGCTAGTAGAAGCTAGTAGAGGTGCCTATAGTAGAAGCTCACCTGGTGCGATCTGCACCAAATTCAAATATTGACGCGATTTATAGTATAGCACCTGGTCCACTGTCGACCACCCTACCCTACCTAATTTTTTAATTAACTTCAACTGAACAAACTCAAATAGCCAGTAGTACGCTCGGTTTTAGTTCCTTTCGAAAAGCACCATATAAGCCTCAGCGGGAACAGGGATTGCTTGACTCGTATTAATACAAGACCGAGTGCCAGGGAGGATGCCTTAGTTCCTGGCCTCTGCAATAATGTACTATTTTTTACTTCCACATGTCCGAACGACTTCATATTTAACAATAACCAACAGTACTGTAACTGTATATGGAACATATTATAAAATATTTAAACTTTAATTAAGTATTCCCAATATTGATCTGCAATTTTTTGCCATCTTTACGTTAATTTTAGAAGTCCTCTGTCTTCAAAAATCCTGTATTTACTTGCGAAAAACACTCTCCCCTCCTTATTTATAAAAATTCAAACGCGTCAGCGGCTGCTTCAGCTTTGCCTAATCGCTTTCCAGCAGTTTTCTTGGCGGGCCTCAGTGCCCAGCAACACCGCTTATATATTTATTTATTTAGATACACCATCAGCACATACATAGAAAAACTTACTAAACTTGTCCATCCACTAAACAAAATACTCGATGGCTATACTAATCTTTCTCTAGTATAAAGAATATTCTGTGACATAACTCAAAGATTCATAACAGATTAAACTGTTACTAACACTTACTACTCTACTATATATATAATACATTATATGTACAAGCGAAGTTTAAACGCCCGATGGTATTTTAACGATACATTCTAATAAGCAAAATGTATATATTTTGCTGAATACTTTTTATAAGGCGCTATGCAAGCAACAACCATGCTCAAGTGGTGGTGGTTTGCCTTCACTCGGTCACGCGGTCAGTCGGTTCAGTGTTGTGACAGTGCGTGAACGGATTCGGCCTACCGAGTTCTCAATGTGAGTTTGTTTTCATTTCGTACCTTTACCGAACAAATAGATAACAGTTTGTAAATATACCTATTAAAATTTGCGTTACGTACATGATGTGAAATTAGGATGTAGATTTTTTTTCCATGAGAAATGTAGATTGTTCTGTGAACGACAAAAAGTTAGGCAATAGGTATTCTTGTAAGACCGAGAAATTAGAACATACAAGAAAATGTGTTTAGATTTTCTCTTGTTTTAGAATTTATTAGAAAAATGTATTTTTATTACTAACTCTAAAAATATTTTTCTTTTCAAATTTTCTTTCATATTAATTCAAATATGGAGAATTTGTCATACCACGTCACGGTCCATAAATAGCTGCGTATTTTATTGCAAAGTTAGTGGATATTTCAAAGGACATTGAAAGTTTTCTTTCGCTCCAATTCACAAAAGGTCACATCTAGATGCACTTACACTTATACGGATATCTTGCAATTCTACATACCTACTGCCTTACCGTATATTTGTTCCTAAAGTGGACACTGAGTTCCATGACTGGAACAGGGTCCATTATATTTACCCACTGACGGGCTTTTCTTGATGGTATATTCCCAAGAAAATGCTCTTTTGTTGATTGGGGACAGAAATGTATGTCGGACAAACGGATGGAGTGACAACAAAGGTTTTCTCATTCATTTGAAAACTAACATATCTAGAGTAGTTCGTAAAGATCTGTTTCAATTTCATTAGTTCTTTTTCCCAATTAGTAAAGAGATCTCATTTATGTAATGTTTTTAGGAATGAATAGCAAACACATACCGTCTACAACCCTTTACAATAAAAGCTTTCAATTACACCATCTATTTTTTTTTTCAAAACTGTAACGCAGTTAAGCTCACATTACTGCTTGGCGGTAGAAATTCGTAAACTGCCTTAAACGTGAAAATAGAATTTTTTCCACTGAACTATACCTATAACTTTGGCTTTTAAGTTACATAATTATACATATTTGTGACGTTTACAAGGATGAAACCAGCTTCATAAACTCTTAGGGACCCGTGCGCAGCAGTGTCCGTACTGCGACATCTGTGCGCCTTTGCGTGTGGTATGTGCAGGGTTCAACTCGTGCCACCTGAGCTCTTCCAAGAATCTTGGCATCCTCCTGGGTCTGCTAAGGACTTCGAGAAACGGCCTGGGCACTCCATGGTATTTTTCTCTGTAGTTGGCCACGCTAGAACATTGTATTTGGATGTGCGTGGTTATTGCCTCTCCCTCTATGTACGCTCTGGATAAAGGGCTGTCTGTGATACCTAAATTGACAAGGTGCTTTTTGGACCATGACCCGTTAGAGTGGGAGTTAGTTATATCGGGATAGACATGGGATAGACTGGCTTTGAGTGTGGCAATGCGTCTCAAGCCTGTCTATAAACCTTTTTATTAATTAATTTTAAGAACAAAGAAAAGAAAAATTAAAATTTATTATTGTTTAATATTTAATTTAATTTTTTTTTTCTTTGTCCTTTTGTACAAATTAAAGGCCATATTATTTAAACTCAATCACTCAATCTTAAATTTAGATATTGTTTAGAATAAAGAAGAGCAAGAATCCCTAGCACAAGTATAATTTATTACTTAAAAGTGATTCTCGAGCCACAAAATTGTAAAGATTGTTTCTTCAATTAAAACATTTTTTGATTTTTTTTTCATGAGAAGTTTTTGTACCTTCATGTATACCTCTTAACCATTAATAGGAAGGGATACTATGGGTTCTACAAGCACTGGAACCAGAGATGGGCAGTGGGTTTAAACCCAATCAATACGCCCGGGTTTTAACCCAAAGAGTTTTACCAATTTCATTTCCCAAATCGTGGGCAGAAAAGACGAGTACGATTGGTATAATTCCATACTTAAGTACTACAAATTTCGATGTAAAAACCTTGTTTAGATGAAAAAGAGGCACCTCCACACAATACCTACCTTGCAATCCTGTGAATTCTCACTGCTAAGGATGCACACAGGTGCATACGATCTAACGATGTTTTGTTATGATTTTCAAGTGAATCGATTCCATAGAAAGGCAAATCAAATCGTCGAACATTTTGTAATACTCAATATCATTAAATTTGAACAAAACTCGATTTACAACAAATACTTAGTTGTTTTTGCCCTCGATTTCGGGCATTAATGGGTTTTAACCCGATTTAAATCCGGCATTAATAAAGCGCCGTTTAACCGGTTAGTGGTGATAATAGCCAAAAGGTATTTCTCTGTTAATCTGTATTATTTCTGTACTATGAACTTTCAAAATTTATCGAACATTCGATTGTCTAATAAATACGATTTATATGTATATATATTCAAATGTATGTACTACATATGGATTTGAAGACTAGAATAATAATTATCTAAATAAATCAAGGATCAAAGCCCAATTCTGACGTAAAGTAAAGGTTAATTCTATCCGGTTATACTGCTTTTGATAAAATTGTTCAATAACATGAAAAAAAAAAGAAATCTACATTTTAAGTCGAATTCCACAACTCTTTACGAGCTTAAATTTTGAACATCGGCTGCAGAGTTTCCGTGTGTGTTCGAATTAAAATTAAATTAAATGTTTATTTGTGTCATATGCATGCAGGGTTAATAGCTATACTTTTCTTGATTGCAAAATCAAATGATAAATAAACATGATTGAGAATGAACCCAGAACACCCGACTACGCTACCATAGTTAATAAATAATGTATCCAAACGAGATGAATGAAAGTTGTGTGGCGAAACAAATATAAAGAACCATTGTGGAAGGCGACATTGGAAGAGAACAGCCACGAAGGACGTTTTCGGATCAAGTCGAGAATGTTCTTAAAAAAATTGAAGTGCATATTGAGATGAATTACATTTGTATGGAAAGATTAATGAATGTAAGTGAAGCAACAGAGGTTTTATTATGATTATCAAGTGACGAGACAATTGCAGACAGAGAACAGTTGCATTGCCACTCAGAGCCTTAAATCGCAAAGATCTAAGGGGCATTGCCAGTGCACCCATAGATATAGAAAAAAGGGTGTCTATGAGTGCACCCGAAAGTCTGATACGTAAAGTGCCACGTGCTTGTAGTTTCACCAGCACCTTTACCCTTCAAAACCGAAACGCTGTAATGCTTATATTTACGGCTTGGCGGCAGAAATATGTAAGGTGGCAGTACTTCCCCGGGCGAACTCTTTTAAATTGAATTCTACTGCTACTAAAAAGCTACTACTGGTACAAAAGCGTAAAGATATAAAATTACTTAACCTATTAACAGATAGACAAAATTACAAATTGAAATCCACAAGATCAATCACCAGAATTCTCCATGAGGCTTGACCTTGACCCAACAACAACCTTCACACGATATTTGAATCACATTGCACCTATGCTGTGCTATGTGATTAGACAAATTTAAATAATCATTCGTTCATTCAAAGTCGTCGTATTTCATTCATAGACACGCTGCCATAAAAGTTACGTGGAGTTTAATTGCCACTGTAAATATGGGTACATATAACCACAGCAAATATACATACATCTATTAGAAGCTTATATATGCTGCTATAACTATATGTATAAGTCTAGATTCTAAATTGCATTGTAGTACACAAATGACTGAATCTACGCTGCAGTACACGCTATTAAAAAAATACGAAATCATTTAAGACGTAAAAACTGCTGTTGATATAAAAAAATTGGACATTTACATGGTTTAAAACTACGTGAAATAAAGTCGAAATCATGGTGTTTATTGCTTGCGTGTATTAATATCCGAATCAAAATAAAAAATCGTCACTTGATTTTAAAAATGTAAGTGTAGCGTAAGTGGCAAAATAGGTTTAAAAAAATAACATACGTGACAATAACAAAATGACAAAATTCTATTTTCTATTTCGTACTTTAAAAAAATATTTTGTCATTTCCATTGACTTATAATTATATGGACGTCGGGTCCGCGCTAAAAAGTGTCCGCACTTGTAAGGCGCTAAAATCGTATACAGAGCGCCAAACTCCGCTTTAGTCTTCATTTGTTCGACTGACAGCGCGATACTACGATGACATTACAATTTAAATTTCGAATAGGTTGACTTGGGACATTTTTTTCGTGGTTTTTGTATTAGACCCGTCGTCCATTTATTTGTAAGTCAATGGTCATTTCCCAATAATGTCACTTTTGCAATTTCGTCGGTTAAAAGGTAAAACTCATTAAGTGACATTTTGTTCAAAAACTAGATTTTTTCAATTTTGCTTTATTGGGAAGAACATCTATGACAAGAAAAATTCAGTAAGTCTGTGGTGTCCTTCATGTTTTAATACATACCAGTCCTTTAGTGATTTTTCATAATGAAAAAATACAAAATCTTAATTATCTCCCTTTGGCCAATTAGGCTATTAGTGAGTTTTACCTTTTAACCGACGATTTAGTCAATTTACATAGGGCGCACTATAAGTTTCCGGAACTGGCCACTTACATAAACAATATTTAAAAAGTAATTAAAATTTAAAAATAAAAATTTAAAGTAGTAAAAAACAACAATTGAAAATGGAACTCTTTGGCTGTAGAAAACAGTTTGTATCATCTGACTGTCACTTGTTTTTACATCACCTGAAGAGGCTGTCGAAGAGTATGAAAAATATGTTTCAGAGATTGTCACGGAGGAGTATTTTGAGAAACAGTAAATTCATTTCAGACCATTTATAATATTTTTTTCTTATTCATGCCGGAAACTTACAGTGCGCCTCACGTATTATCCCGAATGTGCCATATTACTACAAAGGAGGTAGATGATCTTTATTTCACGCATAGGTGAAATTACAGGCACTAGACACCCAATCTGCGGTGGTCAACCATGATTAAGTTATAATTAGTTTACCGTTATAAGCCTTTTATAACATAGAAAAAGGGTAAAAATTCGACTGACTCACTCAATAAACGTGTATTCGTATAAAAATGTCAACGCGTTACAAGAAAATTAAAATGAGTAAGTAAACTTCAATAACTCTGCATCTCATGGATTTATTTGGAAAAAATGTGTAACGCAATTGACGGAAATAAATAGACCTGTTCTTTGTCGTCGTAAATATGAAATTTTAAATTGTTTAGATGTGTGTTATTGTATTCGTGCATAATTTAGATACATTTAACTTTTTCCTAGGAAAAAAACATTAGAGTTACATTAAAATAGATTATTCATCTTTTTATTGCGTCAAATTTAGGACGTTAACACATAACACATACTTCAAAACTTTCTTCTTCTTCGCATGCCGCTTCTCTAGGAAGGTGGGGACCATCATGGCTGTCCTTATTTGTGAAGTTGCCGCATGAAAGAGGAAACGTCTGCTTAGATAGGACCAATCTAAAAAAGATAAACGTGATGCACCAAATCAGTTTCCGGGTAAAATGACTTATAACGACGTAACGGCTACGGTTGGAACTATTATATGCAATCGTTTCGCGTCGTACTTCGCTTCCATTTACTCTAGTCACCGGTCTAAACTAAGCGCCTACCACATGGAAACAAACACAAATAACATTAACAGGATTAATATCATCGTGACAGAAGTTATTAAACATCTAAAAAGACTAGACCCTAACAAGGAGCTGAGCCGGACAACACTCCTTCTTACTTTGCAGTCAAGTGTGAAACCGCTTTAGAAAATTGCTTTATCCTTATCTAAATCAGCATCTCAAGTAGTCTCTAAGTGACCACCGACACGGATTCGTGAAGTCAAGGTCATCCAACACTAATCTTGTTGCTTATAATGACTATCTCGCAAATATCGTGGATGCGAGCCACCAAGTGGATGCTATTTATACGGACTTCTCTAAAGCTTTTGATAGGGTACCTCCTGATATTCTAAGTGGCAAGCTAAGGCAATATCGTGTTTGTGGTGAGTTGCTGGATTGGTTTACATCATACCTTTGCAATCGCCAACAACACGTGGCTTTAAAAGGCTACAAATCAATGGCTTTTAATGCTGGTTCGGGAGTTCCTCAGGGATCACATATCGGTCCGTGGCTTTTCAATTTGTTCATAAACGACATATCCTCTGTTGTTAATAATAGCCAAGTATTTCTTTTTGCAGACGACCTTAAACTATATAAAACAGTTAAAACTCTGGAGGATAGTTTGCTACTGCAGAATGATTTGGACAACATCCTTGATTGGTGTCAATGTAACGATATGTCACTTAATAGCAGAAAATGTTTTCATATCAAATTCACTCGTAAACATGACGTAATTGGTTTACAATATTGATGGTGAAGTTCTGGAGTAATGCAATAAAATACGCGACTTGGGCGTTACTTTTGATAGTAAGCTTAAATTTCTACCACATCTCGATAAAATAATAGCCAAATCTTCCAAACTGCTTGGTTTCATCATGAGAAATGGTAAAGTTTTTAAAAATCCCAGTACGAAAATAACTATTTACAACGCATATGTAAGAAGTACTCTAGAATATTGCAGTCTTGTGTGGTCGCCACACTATGCAGTGCACCATTTGCGAATGGAACGTATACAGAAGAGATTCTTGTGGCATCTTACAAACACATGTGAAATGAACTCCCAACCTATTTAGATAAACTAGGGCATTTCAAAATGGAGAGTTTAACTGACCGCAGACGTATGTTAGACCTGGTTTAACCCTGAGAAAAAGATATAATTAGATAGCCCTCCTCTTTTACAATTCGCACTGTCGCACTACTCTATCCGCCGCCTTCTAGGACCAACCTTAAGCATCACTCCGCTATCGCTAGATTGTCAAGAAGCTTTAACGCGCTTGATCAAACAATAGATGTGTTCAACGATTCGCTCCATGTTTTTAAATCTACAATACTAAGGAATCCGTCTGGGCGTAACTCATAATGTTTATTTTATTCTATGTATTAAATTAATTAAATGTATTTTTAAGTCTTCATTATTCCCTAGATTTATTGTATCTACCACTGACTGTTCTTAAATAAATAAATAAAATTGCATTATTCGTTGGGGATCCGGTCTCTATTACTCCTCATAACGTGTCCAAAATACTGCAAACTCCTTTCTTTTACAGTTATGAGTACCTAGCAGCAGTAGCTCCTTATGAAAGGGCAATAGACGACTTATATATTACCTATTTCTGCCGCCAAGCAGTAATACGAGCATTATCGCGTTCCGGTTTTGAAGGGTATGTGCTGGTGAAATGACAGGCACATGGGACTTTTCAGTGTATGTCTCAGGGTGACAGGCGCTGAAGCAGTGACCCTCAGATCTTTGCGATTTAAAGGTATCGAGTGTCGCTTACCGTTTGTCCTGTCACTTGTTATCATAAAAAAAGGAGGTTTATAATAGACAATAAAACATTATAGCCTAATAAAAAAATATATATATCTTTTTTTATTCAAAAGGATTTCGAATTCACTTTCATTTCACTGCTAATCGTGCTAAAAAGAACGATATGTGTTATAACGGCTAACTTCACACCTATATACGATACATAACATATACCACATGCAACATACTGTAACATGTTAAGCGAATAATTGTCGATAATTTACATCGTGCAGTCGGCAGAGCATATCGATTGGGCAACGTGTGAGGCAAGATCGCGATAACGTCGGCCTGTTGGCTTAATTCTGGACCACAGGTGTTTGCTTAGCGAGTCGGAAAATCGTTCATCGTTAGAAGTACTTTAGTACGACTGTCACGTGGAAGTTAATTTTCTTATTTTCCCGATATTTTAGGCCGGTTTCAAACTCTATCACGGTTTTTTATACCAAGTGGTAAACGACACGCTTGTCCAATTGTCTATAACAGTTGCAATGCCGCATAGAGCAGTGTTTCTTAATCTTTTCGTATTCATGGACCGCTCTAAAAATCTCAAAGAGTCCAGGGACCCCTTCCTAAAAAAACGAGGTATAGCTTTTATGGCGTCAAAGTCACATATTAAAAGGTATACCAATTTTTATATTGTTTTTGAGCCCTTGATTTTTTATTATTTTATATTAATGCGTTGTGTTAAGTAGGCTCATCATGCATTACGTGGACCACTTGGAAGTCCATGGACCACAAGTTAAGGCTTAAAGCCGTAAATCGCAAAGAACTGAGGGCTGCGCTCTGCTACTACGCCCGTCACCCTAAGACTTAAGTTCAAAATTCCCATGTACCTATAAGTTCACAACACCCTTACTCCTCAAAACTGAAACGCAGTAATGTTGACATTACTGCTTGGCGGCAGAAATAGTAAAAGTCACAAGGGGCTCTACTGCTACAAAAATAATCTAGCCTTGAATAGCCCTATACTATAGTTTTTGTGAAACACAAATAGCGCATTCCATTCCTTTACTGTGCGCTTTACGAGGGAGGAAGCAAAGCGCTTCGTGCGAATGGGTTGTATATCAACGATACGAGTGTGGAGTGTTCTGGAACTTCTGGTCCAATTTGGTGATAATCTTAAGACGAATCATCAGAGGAGAAGCGGGATAAACTGAATTAACATTAAATGACGATCGTATAAAAAAATTTACGAGATATTCAGTAGTTATTACCTCAGCTCGTATCCAATTTTTTTTGCAAACGAAAATAAAGGCATTTATCGTGTATATCATATATACTACACGTATTTTATTTAGATCAGTTGACATAAAAAAAAATCATTGGTATATGTAAAGAGCCTATATGGAATAAAGCGGTTTTCATGTAAAGTTTCTCTATCGTGAAAATGTTTAGGAATCGTGTTTATGTATAATTTTTCCCCTTTCACTGTTATGCGGAATCAACCAAAGCCATTTGGGATAGACTCTTAAGATATTCTCTAAAGAATGTGCTAAATCAAAGGAGAGAAGATACAGATGGATTTAAGTATAACTGCTCACGCGATGAGTACCTCCTACCGCAAAATGGCGGCTATATGGTTTCGCAAATTAGAAAAGCATTCAGTTTAAATACAAGTTTTTATAAATAAAAATTATTATTCTGCATTGCTAAATAAATACCCTCCGTACTACCAACAAAAACATCTCAAATCAAATGCGGTAATACACCGCAAATCCTGCACTTAAAAAGCACTAATGAAATTTTTGGTATTAATAAATATGATATTATTCCGTTTGAGTGGTTCTAACGTTTACCATGAAATTACTCCTAAAAGTATAGTTTATAAACATTTATATTCAGGGTAAACTTAAAAAACGCTACATGTTTTTAATAAATAAACACCGAAATCACCAGCCCAAACAATAACACACACGATAGTCGTGACGTATTTTTGAACGTGTTTATTTTTTTTAAATGATAGACCCAGGCATTAAAAACTTTATGGTTTGCTAGAGTAGTGACCGAAATAGCAATTAATATTAGTTCTTTTACCTGTTACAACTTCGATATCCGATAAATCGGTATAAAATCATCACCGGCACCTATAGGTGTGGTACACGTCTACGGCTGCATGTATCGCGTGAGCGGTTATTCAAAGTAAAATATAATAACCCGCATATACATGTAGCATTGTAGTATCAAACATTGCACAGTGTAAGGTGTTGTAATAGTAGGCACTGCTGTTCCACCACGTACTTACGAAGCACCAACCGAGACAGGTGACAGGCGTGACCTTATCTCCCGGAACTGATTCATCTCATCGCGATTTTCCATCGAGGATGCATTTGGGCAATGAGGAGTATTAAAAGTCCATATTCTAGGAATTAATAATAACTCTCTGAACTATAAGTGGTAGCGGTAGTGGTAGTTTATAAGTGGTAGCGTAAAGTGATAGTACATTGTGTATTAAGGACGGAAAGTAAGAAATAATTAACGAGGGTCTTTTAAAAGCCCGAAGCCGAAGGCTGAGAGCTTCAATAACTCGAGTTTTGTATTTTTTCATCACATTTGCGAGGAAATAAATACCATGTTTATTTCTTGTATGAATATATATGGTTCACAACAACAACAATAACACAACAATTATGGATTTTGTAAATGGCAGGTTTTTTTTTAAATTTTTTTTTATCAACAGATGACCAGCTAGTTATTCTTCCATAGGTATATATAACTAAAAATAAAATTTTGTAAAAAGCAAGTATACACACAGCCATGATGGATTGTAAAAAAAATCGCAAAATTTTCTAAAATCAATTCTTAATTATAACATTATAAATAAAATAATTCTTAATAGTAAGTAAGTTTAAGTAGTATGTGGCTCAGTTGCAATTAAATTTCAGTTTAGATAACATTTTAAGAGAATGTTTTAATTTTGAACTTAAGTAACCTCCTTACTTGTACTTGAACCTGACCTGTGTAAGGAAATATGTCGTGCTACAAATAAAAAACCTCCTTACCGACCATCACTGCTGTAATGAGAAGAAAAAAGGCCTGAGAGTTCTATTTGGGGCGTTAGCTAACTTGACTCTAATATGACAGAATGACAATATTTGAAAAATCCCAGAATGATTAAAAAAAGACCTCAAAGTGAAATTATATTATTAGTTTTATTGAAATTGGTTAACGGAAAGTGAGTGAAATCCAATAAATTGAATTTGCCGCCCGTAGAGATACAATATTTTCTTCAAATTTGAATGGATCTGCTACTGAGGTATTTTCTTTCCAATATCGTATTTCATGCATATTGTAACTCAAAATTAAGACAGGTACTAATTAAGGCGAGGTGGAGGAAGAATAAGGATTAGTGATAATTTAACGTCATAGAAGGAGCCCCAGCCAAGGATTCACTATATAGAAGCTTGAAGGGTTCTGCACGGACAAGAGCAACGCTTTTAAACAAAATAAGAGAACCCAATATCTAACAAGAAAATCAATATATACAACATTTACATGACCTTTATACATATAATAATTACAAGCCTTGAGTGACGCATCAGTAAGCCTAACAATAGCTGATGAGCGATGGGCGTGCGCCTGCGCCATTCGGGATGGCTCAACGCTGATGCGGATGTGGGCGATGCAACGCGATAATTTGACTTGATAAAATTCGATGTTTTGCAAGTCCACGAACAATTGAAACGAAGTACTTAGGATTTCAACTACGTGTTCGTTATTTAACAGATAATTTGTATGTAGAACTTATTTAAGGTTAGGTATAGTAAGAGGAACATTTTTTAAACGACTTAAAAAAAGGAGGAAGTTCTTAATCGAGTGTATTTTTTATCTTTATCTCTAACATCAAGTGATGGGAAGAACAAGTCGTACGCCTGATGGTAAGCTACACGCCTGTCCATAACAGTTGCAGTGCCACTCAGCTCTTTAAATCGCAACGACAGATCTTTAGATTACAGGTACAGGCGCACTGTACCTGTAATTTGACCAGCACCCTTCAAAACCGGAATACAGTAATGCTGACATTACTGCTTGGCGGTAGAAATACGTAAGGTGGCAGTACTTCCCTGGACGACCTCTTTCACAAGGAGCTCTACTGCTACTAAATATTTTTTTGTATATGTTACGCGATAACTCTATTCTATTTTACTATTTGTGAACCGATTTCAATGATTCTTTTTTGTTACAAAGAGGGTACCACAGTGTTGGTTCCATTTAAATTTAAAGAAAATATTCCACCTCTTGGGTGACCAATTAGGGGAAGAATCCGGATTCGCACATTTTCCGGTAACCGATTTGAGTAAAACCTGGCAAATAGATGTAATACCACTTTAGTGGTTTATAATAATTTGCCACTTTGTTTACAGTAAACGACGAAATTGTGATATATAATATAACAAGTGGAGTCGCTTACGTTATGATTTTTTAATATTGATTCTGCAGGCTGCACAAAATATTAAAAAAAAACAGTTGAGCTAACGATAAACTCAGTTTTTGTTATAATTTCTATTTGATGTAATTTTGGCGGGAAATGTTGACGCGTCACTAACCGTTATAGCTTAAAATATCATTTGCAATAAAAAACGCTGTTTACGTAAAAATGTCTTGACTGGATACCTTACTTGCTGCATGATCCCAGACCTACGTCAACATAATTTTAAGTGAAATCGCAATAACTGGTCTCACTTCCTTTAAGTAATAATCCAGTTTCCATACAGAAACTGGTACTTAAACAACTTAAAATATTTGCCTGTTCCCTGATTTGAATTTGCCATTTTCTATGTTATAATTGAAATAGGAACAAGACATTAACAACCTTCGTCGTCGGTGATAAGGTTAATAATATCCTTTTAGCATTAAAAAAGAGTGGGAGTGTTTTAAAGTGATGCCATAACACACACAACACAAGTAACGATAATGGAACATCATCATACAAATACATTTTATACAAAAATTCTTCATTGCCACAGTGATCTTTTTTGGACACAAATTGCATATTAAGCATTGACTTACAAATAAATGGACGACGGGTCTAATACAAAAATCACGAAAAAAATGTCCCACGTTAACCTATTTAAACGTAGTGACATGTCAAGGAATATGACAAATCTAAAACGTTGAATTTAAATTGTAATGTCATCGCAGTACTGTCTAATTTTGCTTGCTTCGCTGTCAGTCGAACAAACGAAGACTAGAGCGTGAATGACGCTCTGTATACGGTTTTAACGCCCTATAAGTTTGGACACTTTTTAGCGCGGACCCGACGTCCATATAATTGTAAGTCAATGATATTAAGCCAGAAAAAATCAACAAACGGTACGCCAAACATATCAGTGGGCAAAAGGAGGTGGTCTCAGCTTGTGCTGCCTGGAATTGTCCCAGGCAGTGCTGTTTTTCAGCCACTTCCTTGTCCCTAAGATTTTAGACAAAATTAGATCCATAAATATTAGTATAACAAAAAAAATAAACAATCACCTTAGTACGCAAACTTAAAAACAGAGAAGACCAGTGCCTTAGTGGGCCACTGTCCAATCTGTTTGCAACAATTGAAAGATCTGTGCTCTGGTATCTGGCGCGCACCCTACGCATCGACGCGGCGCAGCGCTTACGCAAGGCAGCGCCGAAACCGTCAACGTTCGCATCCGCGTACATCCCGGACGCACTACAGTGTCGCAGAATCGAACCCTGAACGAACTGACCTTTGGGTGTACCTGCTCCATAAACTGCAGGTGTACAGAGGGCTTTGAAAACGTCCTTTACATGTGTGACTTGTAGCGGGCCCAAATCACGAATTCATGCAACGGTTATTGATGGGCGTAATGCTGTAGGCCACGTCTGCAAAATGACAATATTTCAAAAGTTGTTTAAAGATTCCACGGGTGAAATTAGTCGGTACCGTTTTAACATGTGGTCTGTGCTTTTAACGCTTAATTAAATCAAATCAGACATAGACATCCCCACTAAATATACATTACGAAATATAAACAGATTAGTACTACCATATTCAAGATTAAATATGCATTTATCTAGTCCATACACCATGTCAATAAAAATATATAACAATCTTCCGGAAATTATAAAAATGAACAAAATAACAAGATTTTCTTTAAAAACTTAAAGAATTTTCTCATAAATAAAAGTAATTATAATGTAAAAGAGTTTTTAGAAGATAAATTTGGTATCTGAATTTAGTAACTAGTCGATAATAAATATAATAATATAAAGCTGTTGGCGTTGGTATATATCAAATTATATATTAGTAAGTGTAACAATTATGAGAGTAGTCCTCTCTTCTACTATTTGCTGTGCCCTGTTCAGGGTCCATAATTTGATCTCAATATATGTAAAACATCTGTAATATACATTATGGAATGCAAAATGAATGCAAATAAATAAATAAAGAAATAAAGAAATAAAGAGTTCTTAGGTTTCCGCGAATAGGAAATGGAACTATTTTTCCAGATTCAATCAAATGAAATAGTTTGTTTCTTAGTGAACACATAGGTTATAAAGTCGTTACAATAATGAGTCATTGTGATCTGCGTTGTGGTATACGAAGTTATCTTAGTCTTTATGTAAATTTCGTGCAATAATTTGTAATCGTAATCATGCAATCCAATCAACTAACAAAATAACAATAGTAATTTTTTGTATAGGTATACCAAGAGACGGGACGAACAAGTCGTGCGCCTGGTGGTAAGCGACAGGCCTGACTCAGAGCTTTAAATCTCACAGATCTGAGACGCACTGTCTCAGCACCCGCCACCGTGAGACATAAGTTTACAAGTCCCATGTGCCTATAATTTCACCAGCACCCTTACCTTTACAAAACAAATTAATGCTTGGCGGCAGAAATAGATAAGGTGACAGTACTTCCCTGGACGAACTCTTTCACAAGGAGCTCTACTGCTAACAAATAACATATTTAGTATGTCATTGTTATGTTGCATGAAATGTAAATTTTATAAAAAGTCTTCAATGTTGTAGAATGTCATATCATTCATGTAATTAAATAATTTCATAAAATTTTACGTGGAAACTTGTTGAAGACTTTCGTTGCCATATTAATTACAATCTTTTGAATAGAGCACTTTTAAATGATCTAGTTTTCAATAGATCAGAACGGATTTAATAGGAGCGTTATTAAATTTTACTCATACACATTTGGGTGTAATCGTTAAGTGTGCCCAGGTTAATTATTCCCTAGGGCCATTATTCCTTAAATATAAGAGATATCAAAAACCATTAAACTGATATCGAAAGTACGTTACCTAATGAGTTAACGACATTAATACATTTTTTAGAAGAAAACTAGAAATGGGCAAAATTTTAACTTTAAATGCTCGCCTCGCTATATATTTAATGTGACATTCGTAGATGGATTTTAGTTTCGAACAGCAGCTTTGAATACAACATTTATGTTCTTAAAAATAAGCACTTTTGTTTTTATTGAATTAAAAATTAATTTAATTTTATTACTTTATTTATAGTAGTTTCGTTATCTATGAACTTTTTGTTACTTCTGAATGTAGGTCAACCAAAGCCTCTCTACGAATGGTATATTAAATGTATGGCAGCGTTTAACGTTAAAATTTTGGATATTTCTAGGTTTTATTTAAAAATGTTATTGATGCCGTTTTACTCATTAGGTAATGTACATTCGATAATAGTTTACAGGTTTTTAATTTCGTATTACTTTTATGATCTTCATTTCAGTATGATCACATAATTATGGCGGAAGGTAAGGTACGGTAATATTACGTTAGAAACGAAAAGGTTTGGAATGCAAGTTCATAATCTACTACTAGACTCCATTGGAAATCTGGCGTGATATTATGTATGTAGCAACACAGCCATGAGATACTTAGAGCTGGTACTACGTAGTACTCGAGAATTGTATTTTTACTATCACCGGCACTGCGCGAAAGTGACAGTCTGCCGGTCAAGGTGATCACACTCGACATTGTAGTTTTTATACGCACAGGTTCAAACACGTGACCAATTATTATAGATAAAACGACGAGGTACGAGGCAAAAAAATATCACGTTTGACTGTTTCCAATTTAAAGATAATGTTGAAATGAAGCAATATAGTAGTATCAAAGAATTTGTCCATTGAAGTACCTACCCATTTCTGTCGCCAAGCATTACTGTTCCGCTTTTCCGCGAAAGGTAAGTGTACTGGTGAAATTACAGACAACATGGGACTTATCAACTTGTATCTCAGAATGATGCTTAGGTATATAACATGGTAAGCAGACAAAGCCACTTCCTGAGATATTGTTTTAAACAAGCCTTCGAGCGCTTGCACACTACGTCCGATTCGTACCAGCGGTGTCTAGTCCCGTTCTCCGTTCGACATCCGTCCGAAACAATTACTGAAATCAAAAGACAATGTCGACTACGAAGCTTCATTCCCATCATGCATCTTGAATTTGGTCAAGTACATAGGGCGCACTATAAGTTTCCGGAACTGGCCACTTACATAAAAAATATTTAAAAAGTAATTACAACATTTGAAAATGGAACTCTTTGGCTGTAGAATACAGTTTGTTTCATCTGAATATCACTTGTTTTTACATTGTGGCGTCATTTTAGAAATTGGTTGTCTAATCTCCATGGGTTTAACTCGTAAATTTTTTTTTGTGATTTTCTACGACTTTAAGTGTAATTTAACAGCTCAACGGAGCTTCGCTCGGCTTCAAACTGCTTTTGGCGATGAAGCACTATGCAAGACGACTATTTATAGCTGGTTTGGCTTTTTATAGATTTAACTCTTTGCACCAACATACAACTGTAGAATATGGACTTCCCAATGTTTCCACCAACATTTTTTCAAGCAGAGGTACTTGATGACAGCCCTTACTTCGTTTTTCTCCATTTCCGTGTTATCTCCTCGACTGCTCGTAGTCAAATGAATGTATCTTCAAAAATGAAGACCTATTTAAATGATTTTCCAAGATGTGGTAAGGGTAGTAGTAAGCAAAACCAGTTTATTTTTAATTTTTATGAGTATTACAAACACTCGATTATCGTTACTTTTGGTCGTAGCTATTCATCTAATTTCTAAGTTACGAACATTTGGGAATATTTTGTAGCAATACCTCTCGCTAACGCTTAACGAAAACATCTTGATGAAGCCTACGTGTCAATGAAGGTTCACAACCTTTGAAAAACATTTGAAAACCCCTATTCGCATTGGACATTATGACTTAACCCTCTAATTAGACGAGGCCCGGCCAAAGAAGGATGAAACAAAAATTTCATTTTTTTTTATTTAGAAGAAGTGGAAATTTGTGTTGATAGTTTAGACAAATATTAAACTTTCATCGAGTGCTTACAAGAATTACATTCGTACTTTAGTTAATGCGTAGGCATTTACTATTGGAATATCATTACTTACAATAATATTAGACTCTATATGGGCAGATGACTTCATAGATTACGACGAATACGGAAACATTTGTTATTTATGGACTTGTTTGTTGATTCTGAGATAAAGATGTTGCGTATATGAAGATTTTCCCCATGTTTGTAATTTATTTTTGGCTTTTGGATCAGTGTCTAATCAGTAGAGAGTATTTTTATATTATTGTACCTGTTTTTTATATTACACCATTGTTTTTGTTACAGCCTGTTCCTTATTTTACCTGTCCTTCCTTTCTTCTTTCCTTAACCTGGCCCTACTGTTATACTTTTTATAATAAACAATTGATACAGAGATTCGAGCCGTTGACCTTTAGATTGAGAAGCATCCGTTCTCCCCCTGGGCTGTTACTCCTCATTAACACCCTGTCCGCCTTGGAATAAAAGGTGAAACGGCATAACATTTGACTTAAAATATACAACAGAGCATCAAAATCACATTCTATAAGCTCCGCAAACCGCGTGCAGATTCTATGAGGTTCTCACTGCATGACGCAACGGTAAAGGTCGCACCGACCTGTTTGCACATCCGACTACCTGCCGACGTTACCCGCATCAGCCGAGACGATTGTAAACAACTTCTTATGTGATTGGGCATTCAAATTATTTCACAAAAGTGGTACTGTGTTATGTAGTATTGGTGGCTATTAGGAGTTCCTTTATAACGAAAAGATTTGGCGTAATTGTACAGAGCCAAGTGCACGTCAACGTTGACTTTAAGATTTAAAATTCTTCTCTATGTCGCTTGCGATAAGCTCGATTCAAAATCCAAAGTATAAGGCTGCTAACAGATTGATTGAATGTTTGCAGTTAATGCGTGAAGGCGTAATCAACTTCATATCAACTATTATTTAGTTTTTAGAGTATTTTCCTGAACGAACTATTTGACAAGGAGCTCTACTGTTACTTATACTGAGTATAGTTGGTTATATTTAGTAACAATATCTATAAAGGATGCGCCTGTCACCCTGAGATAGAATTCCCACGTGCCTGTTTCACGGGTAATGGTCACATTACTTCTTATTGGCAGAAATGAGTGTGGTGTCAACTTCCCTGGACCAACTCTTGACGAGGAACTCTGCTGCTGCTAAAATGGACAATTCTATTCCTCCTTCTCCATTCGCAACCTTTTCACACATGCCTGTTTATTCTTGGTATTTTTAACCTGGCCTTTCTAAGTACATCCCTAATCTGCTCGAGGTATGTACATCGTCTCATAAGTCATATTTCTTTCAACGTAGTAGATACTTGTACCTACGCCTGCGTATATAATATAAAAAGTACAAGCTTAAATTTCGAGAACCTTCCAAAATCTACGTATTTAACCACAAACAACAAATCATGGGATCCTCTCGCAAGTCGTGACTGTCTGTCAGGCGTTGCATCCTCATTCTGTCAGTTTCACTTTAACTACTATAGCTACTTGGAAGGTAACGTATATCTATTCACGCAAATTCTTTGTTTTGCCATCTTTAAAGTACTTTGTTATCGCGATTCAAATGTTTTATTTCATTATTAGTATGAATGCTATGCTTACAAATGTACCTTACACCATTTATTTTGGGCAGGGTATCCTGTAGATCGCTAAAGGTCAGGCAAAAACTAGCGCTTCTAAAATATATTTTTATCTAATTAATCATTCATCGTCAACGAATTTTCATCACAAAATGACATTGAATGGTTTGAATAAACTTGGCACCAACGATGCTTCAAAACTAAAACTGTATCCTCTGATTTAAACTTTCGTACATTATTTGATTTTAAATTCGGGGCTTAATCGTGTAGAAAAACATATTTTATTTAAAGTGCTTCTATTTTCGCAATGTCCCTCAGGAAACTTCGTGTTTCGGCTGTCGTCGTGTTTTATTCCTTTGCACTTTGCCTTTAGTACAAACCGGACGCCTTCAGTCGACTTGGAAGTATATAAATAGTGTTGCTATTACATTTTTTATTTATTATCCAATGGTAGGAAAGCCGCTAAAGTCACAGCCACGACAGATAATTTAGAGCGTGTACTTGTATTTTTACAAGAAGTCGACACGTTTAAAAAAGACAACAATGGTTATTTTCAAAAAGTCCAAAAACGTGTTTCTGTAACTCGTGGTGTTTCAATCGGAACAGTGAAGAATATTTTCAAAGAATATAATTTTCCTTTCCTTTACTTTATATTGTTGTTAACTTGCTCATTGACACGGAGTACATGTTATTGATAATAGTTAAATAGTTTTACAGCTCTATATAGTGCACATGGAAATAAAAAAAAACAGCAATAAAGTACGTTGTTCAAAATTGAAATTATTATAGTTTTTAAAACTAATAATTAATGAGCATGGAAATTAATATTCGTGTGTTCAGAAATCCAATGACATTAAGAAAATAGAAACACTGTACCTCGACGTTCCGGACGTATTGCAACGTCCATAGTCTCGAATGTATGTATATTGAGCAGACCAAACGCATTATAGCGGAAAGAGTCGAGAAACACATGGCGGCTGTTAAGAACCGTCAGCCAATAAGTCTGCTACCTAAAACTCACTACCGTACGTCAGTAGCACTAGAGCTCCTTGTGAAAGAAATAATCTAGCGAAGTACAGCCACCTTACTTATTTCTGCTGCCAAGCGGCAATGTGAGCTTTACTTATCTACTTATGTTACACAGTGACGGGCGCAGTTGCAGTGCAGTGCGGACCATTGCGATTTAAAGCTCTGAGTGGCACTGCAACTGCTTGTATGTCACGGCACTTGGCACCATTAAAAAAATGTTTTATCTCTAGCCAACGAGATCAATCTACTTGAAGACAAAAACATTGACAGAAACTACATGTTGTTTTAATGTTGAATTTTGTTAAAACGTATAAGTACCGTAGTACCGTGGACAGATGCGACAGTCTATGCCTGTTGGGATGAGCAAGGCAGGCAGATATTATTGATGTTATGTTAGGTACTTTTCCTTACGGAAAAGCGAAGATCTTTAGATCACGCAGCCTAGTCTTTTTTTATAACTTATAAATTTATATACAGTAACCATACAAACTGTTTTATTCATATTATACATACTCTGTTATTGTGTAATCAGAACACTCTGTTGCTTATTAATCTATGATATTGTGTATCAAGTGTTGTGTCGGAACCGCCCATCAGTGAAACACAGTGTGTGTATGGAACACCGCATCTAGTACGCTAGTACATGGATATCGTTGTCTCTGGCTAACTACTTTTGCACCTTGTTGTAAAAAGCAACTGTTCACAACAACCTGACGCACGACTTGTTCATACCGGCGCTTGATATTATGAAAATAATTAAACCTTTTTTATAAAAAAAACCGACCTCAAAAGTTCGTAGATCTATTTTAGTTAAGTTTTATTGAAATCGGTTACCGGAACGTGCGGAAACGGTTTCAACCCCTATTTTGGCACACCCAGAGGCGTAATGTTTTCTACAAATTTAAATGGGACCAATACTGAGGTACCCTCCTTCTAATAAAAAAAGAATCATCATAATCGGTTCACAAATGCCGAGTATCACATAACGTACGTACAAAAAAATACAGTCGAATTGGGAACCTCCTCCTTTTTGAAGTCGGTTAAAGAAAGAAAAAATCAGAATCAGAATCAACGCTCTGATCAACATGTTCAGTGTACTCAACAAGGCATACCACGTCTTTAGTAAATATACGAATTAATCTAACTATTATGATTTGGCTTTACAGATGCTGTTCCCCACACTACTAGTGTGTCTCCTGACGTTGGTTGCTGGCGATGTTTCTCACATCCTATCCACTACCACAGAGTCCCCTCCGGCCAAGCCTTACGTCTTCAGCTACACCGCCGGCAGGTACCCTGGACATGCCGACAGGCAGCACACTGAAGTCAGCGATGGCAGTGGCGTTATCAGAGGTTAGTTTTAGGGCCCATAGTATGATGTTTTTCAACACACTTGCACGTAAATAGTATTATTGCATGCAGACTAACTTGACTATAATGCCCCAAATAAAACCCCAAGGCCTAAGGGTTTTATCGTTCGTTCGTAATTCCTTATTTACCGCCCGTAATAATCCAATGTACTGTTATTGTACCAAACCTAGAGACCTGGAATGTTCCATAACATGCCTTTTGATACAAATATAATAATGATAATATAACAACGCACACACTCAACATAGCCCCGCACTCGCGGGTGCCATGGACACATACACAGACAACCAGAAATCACACCCAAACTCACCCGGCCCGGGAATCGAACCTCTGCGTGGCAGTCCAGCATGGTAACCGTTCGACCACAGACGCAATTACGAAATTGTAATTTGTGTTAATGTAATTTTTTTTTATAAAATGTAGTAGTAACCATATAACATTAATACAAGGAATAAGAGAAGTAGGCTGTTCTTGATAGTGACCTTACAAAGTCACAAACTCATTTAAAGGGCAATATATACGTTTCTGTAATAAGATTCCGGTTAATATTTAAAATTTGCCATTTACAAAGTTTAAAGCTATAGGACAAA
Organism: Hyposmocoma kahamanoa; assembly: GCF_003589595.1. Lineage (NCBI taxonomy): Eukaryota > Metazoa > Arthropoda > Insecta > Lepidoptera > Cosmopterigidae > Hyposmocoma > Hyposmocoma kahamanoa. The sequence goes on from NW_020653715.1 coordinate 769,857, forward strand.
ACTTTATACAAAAATAGTTATTTGTTATGCAAGGCTGCGAAGTTGTGGTTAGCCGCAACTGCTTGTATTGAAACCTGACCAAGCGAAGGAAGCTAAGATTGAACCAAGAGCGAAGCGAGAGCGAGGCTCAAATATAGATTCCTGAGCGTAGCGAGGGTTTCAAGCCAGTAGACGCAAAACTTTGCTGCCGAGCGAAACACACATCTTTTCACCTTACTATAGCGAAGGCAACGGTAGATGAAAGAAAAACAGTTGAACTATAAATAAACAAAACCTTTTTTAATGAAAAGAAAAAGTTTATCTTCGGATGCGTTCTGAATTTACACCTCACCTCCTAATCATTAAGTTTGAAATTATTTAAGTTCTTCGACGAATTAAAATAATTTAATAGACACAATTAATTATCATTGTCAATTTAATGTCAACAGTAACAGGAATAAAACATACCTACGGATTTATGTTACATAAATAAGCAAGTACGACGAATCGCGTAGTTAAACGTGTCATTATCTTTTTTTTTCATCGAAAGAAAATTTTAGGTTACACAAACCTTTTTCACGCTAGCGTGCAAAAAACACTTTTGCGCGCAGATTTGTAATGAGAAAGAAAGCCTTTCCGAGCTAGTGAGGTGAAAATAATATTATACAGTTTCTGTAGATTCGATTACATTTCGATTCTGCGACGTATGCGTCGATAACAACATCCATGTTCGAATTCAGCCAGATCGAAGAATTTTTTTCTAAGTGTTCGATCTTTTTATTAATAATTATGACAAACTAGTGGAGTAATTTCACAAAAAATAATTAAATATCAATGTGGTGAAACCATCCTGAGATTCAATAAATTTAATTACAAAACCATGGTAGTTCAGCTTTCAGCTAATTTCTATCTATGATATTGAAAGTCCCTTAAAGTTTTGTAATAAAGCGTAAAACACACAAAGAGCGGGTGTGAGTCGGGCGCGGGTCGAGTCGGGACCGCGGCGGCAATACACTGGGACGGGCAGACGCGCTCTCTCATTGTTTCACGCTTTATTCTTCTCAGGGGAATCTGCCATACAAATGGGCTGTTGTATTTTATCAACGTGACGATTTTAAGTGTAATTTGGTTATCTAAGAGTGGCCGCCGACTTTTAGCAGTGACGCGGATGCGCGCTCGTGAAACGCGTCATTGCATCGCTACACTTGCGATTTACAGACGATTAGCGACTGCATCGCTACAGTATCCCGTTGGCATCGCTGCTTGAACGTGTAACAGCTTTAAGAAGTAGATATTTTGAATTTGAATTGAAAAACGGACTACATCGTTTCCTTTCATTAACATTGCTTTCCCCAATGCCAGGCAAATACGCTTACCTGGATCCTCGCAACAAGCTCCGCACCGTTGACTACATAGCAGACAAACAGGGCTTCCATCCGTTCCTCAACGAAGAGCCCCCCGCGCACCCGTCGGACTCTGAAGCTGTCGCAAGGGCGAAGGATCGCCATTACCAGCTGTATAACAAGATCGCTGAGGAACATCAGCAACATCCACATCCTAATGCTGGTGAGTTAATTTTCTTTTTATCGTTTCGACTATCTAACAAAGACTGATAAAGATGAGAAAAGCTAAAGACCGCGTAATTGAGGGCATCATCGCGCTGGAAGTCGTCTACATATTAACCAGTAACGACTAACAATGGTTTAGTCTACAAACCAGAAGCCTTTTCCTGTCACGTATTGCTAACTCTGCGTAATATGCGCATTTAAAGTGCACTCATTACTTCTGATGTTTCCGTTAATAGCTCAGGGACGCCGATCGTATTTCTTATACTATGACCACGGGACGCTGACGAATTACAGATACATGGGACTTGTCAACTTACGTCTCAGGGTGACGGGCGCAGTGGTAGTGCCCATCAGGTCTTTGAAATTGCATGCACTGTAACTGTTATGGAGGAGGCGTGTAGCTTTCCATCACGCGCACGACTTATTCGTCCCGTCACTTGATGTTATCAAAAAACAAACATACAGAGAGGTCGGGAACATTTAATAAGAATAATAAAAAGATTTATTGTCTCAATAACGATACAAAAACATAAGGTACAAACATCTTATATAGAGGTCTGAGGCAAAAGGCTATGGCTCAGCTCCGTAAGCCTTGCTGAACATTGGTCATTTCCATTCCCCCTTTCCCTGAGATCTAGAACGGGACATACAGTAATAGGACGAGGTATAGCAACTAAAAGAAACACTTATATACAATACTAAACAGTATGAAATAAAAAAGTATACAGGGTGTAAATTTGAGACGGGGCAGCAAGGTCAGCCACCTTAATCGTTGTAGTTACAGGAAAACGGTTCTAGAAGACTATCCATTAATTTTGAAGATATTTTGATTGGCATTCACAGATTTCGAAAAAATGGTATGTCAGCAAGATAAAATGCAATTTTTACAAAACTTTTTTATGCCATTCGACCCGCTCTCCATTAAGAATCAATAGTCTCTATGGGACCAACTGAGGTAAGAGTACTCGAAATGTCATAAATTACAAAAAACCTTTTACCTTACATTTTGTATTGCTGCCCCGTCTCAAATGTACACCCTGTATATTAGTGGCATGTGTTCGTATGTGTGCGCGTGTGGATGTATTTATCTGTGATGGGAAGTTATAAGTGAATGAGAATGAGGATGTCCGTTTTAGTTTACAAAAAGTTTTTTAAAATGAGACCTTTCCAGCAAGCGTGATTCAAATACGCCTCAACAATTTGTTTTTTTTATCAAAGTCATTTTATATTTAATTTTTAAATGTTGTTGACTTGTTTTGTTGTTAGAGCGAGTTGAGGTCAAAGTCGCAGGTTGCACATCGAAATAAAGAAACGCAACAGAATCTTAGATCTAAAGTCGCAAACTGAAGGATAAGTGGTGGAGAGAAAAAGCTGCTGAACTGCAGCACTGCGCCGATACTCACCAGACTAGCAAGTTCTTCAAGGGCGTTCAAGCTGTTTTTGGTCCAAGAACAAGAAAAATAGCATCAATGTACACAAAAGACAGGCTCCGAGTTACAAGTAAAACTGACGTAATAATGCGGTGGGCAGAACATTTTAACGATGTCTTAAATCCCGATGTACTCAACGCTGACATGTCGTACATAAACACTCTTCATGAATTGCCAGTTTGTCAAAGTTTAGATGACCCGCCTACTTTTGAAGAATTTGTGGAAGCAGTTAAACATCTCAAAAACTCCAAAACACCATTTGGCATGGACCAACTTCCAGCGGAAATTTATAAATACAGTGAAAAAACCATTGCAAATAGGCTCTACCATCTAGTCACAAGAGTGTGGGAAAACGAAGAAATTCCGCAGGACTGGAGGGATGCTGTAATCCGCAAGCTGTACAAAGAGAAGGGAGATGTTCCTATAGCAGCTCCTATCGCGGCTTATCACTTCTTTCTAGTGCCGGTAAAACTCTTGCACACGTAATCAACTGCCGTCTTAGCAAACTAGCTGAAAAATACCTGCCCGAGAGTCAATGTGGCTTTCGTCCGGGCAGAGGTACTAACGATGCCATACTAGTCGTAGAACAACTCCAGAAGAAAAGCTTGGAACATCAAAGGCCTCTCTACACATGCTTTGTCGATCTAAAAAAGCATTTGATAAAGTCCCACGTGAGGCCCTTTGGCTTGTTCTCCTAAAGTCTGGGTGCCCAAGAAAGTTTATCAACCTCATACGCCAATTTCATGTTGGCATGAATGCACAGGTTCAACACGAAAACGAACTTTTTGAGAAAATCCAAATTACAAGTGGAGTAAAACAAGGTGGCGTCATGGCACCCACACTCTTTGCCATATATTTCGCAGTTGTTATAAGAGATGCCCTACAATGCTGTAGTAATCAGGTTCGGACTGATATAGGTATATTCAATATATCTAGGCTTAGAGCAAACTGCCACAGATCTCCATTCTGGAGATACTTTACGCTGACGACGTGTGCCTCATGTCCGACAGCATGGCTGTGTTGATGCACTACATCAATCCTGTCAACGATTTGGATTAGTTATAAGCTCTTCCAAGACGCAAATCCTCAAACAACCACCACGAGGCTGCGAAGCTGATAAGACCGTACTGAACCTAGAGGAAAAACCACTAGAGGAAGTAATACAGTTTAAATATCTTGGAAGCAACATACGGCATGATAATACGTTGGCTTCGGAGATATCATCGCGCATTGCAAATGCCGCTGCGAACTTTGGACGGCTTAGTAACCGTGTCTGGAAATCCCATGATCTGAAGCTAGAGACAAAGGTTAGTGTTTACAGGGCATTAATCTTACCGGTCCTTCTTTATATCGCAGAAACATGGTGCATCTACAAACCAGACATTAGGAAACTTGACACATTTCATCTACGATGTCTCAGATCAATCCAGAACATTAAGTCGCAAGATCGTGTCCCTAATACGGAGATCCTGCATCGATGCGGCATGTATGGCATAGAAGCTTTAATAATACAGTGTCAACTCAGGTGGTTCGGTCACGTCCTTCGCATGGAGGATCACCGTTTGCCAAAAGTTATATTCTACTCGGAGATGGCGGAAGGCAAACGGAAGCATGGTGGTCAACATCTTCGCTATAGGGATGTGCTCAAGAGACATCTACTCGCTTGCGCTATTAATCCATCAGGTTGGGAGGGGCTCGCTTCGCATAGGTTGTCTTGACGGTCTACTATCCATAAATGTAAAAACATTCGAACATAAGAACAAAAACGAATCGAAACTTTAAACGAAAAGTCCTCTTATAGATAATATACTTTCAACTCTGCTGGTCAACTTTACTGCTCTGTTTGTGATCGGGCATTTAAGACAAAATTCGGTATGACAAATCGTATTAGGGCGCACGCTAGGAAATAATCTCAGAGGGTCTCTGTTATCGAAATCGATAAGGAGGACTATATATAATGTTCGAGTTCTGCACCCTACCATATTGAAACCGGGTGTGGGAAGACGTTGGTTCGAATCCAGATACAATGATTTTTTTCTAAGTGTTCCATCCTTTATTAATAATTTATAAGAAACCAATGGAGTAATTTCAAAAAAATAATTGAATTTCATTGTGGTCAAACATTGTGACATCGAAAAACTTAAACAAAACAAATTATAACTGTATGAATTTTCAGAAGTAGCAACTCCACGCCAGTCAGCAGCGGTCGCAGCCGCTGCAGCGAAACACGCCCAGCTGTTCCGCGTCATCGCAGAGCAGCACGCGAGGATCGCAGCCGAGAGAGAAGCACTACAAAGGGAGGAAGAGGAGAAACAGCACCTGCAGGAGCTACAACAGCAGCCTGATTATTCGTAGATGCAAAAACGCACACTGGCATAAATTTAAACCGTTATTTTTTATATAGACAATTCGAAGTCAAAGTATCAGTGTGTGAATATAAGGTTTGATTTTTCGACGTGGAATTCTACAATCTGTGTGCATCAGTGTGTGGTGCGACTATGGTACATCACATTTCAGGGGCCATCTATCTGTAAATTACGTTTATAGTGCAAATTCGCACTCTTAGTGTAAAAAAGCCTCAATCTGCAAAATTACAACTTTTCAGGAAAGTGGCATAAAGGTTCTACGAAGGAAATTGTACGATAACTTTTTTATGCTTCTATTTTTATAATATTTATGTGATAAAAAGACTTTAACTTACGATCACAAGTGGCTTTGTCATACCAATGATGCAAATCGTTATTGTCTCAAAATTCCATTAAAAAAGTATCACAAAGTACTTTGAGGATAGGCCCTGAGAAGCCTTTGTAGTTAATAACCAAGCTAAGTCCCAAATAACAAGCACGTAAAAAGCTTTGCAAGTCCTTGAACAACTCTTGGAAAGCGAAAAATGTAGAAAACCTTCGCAATACTTTTCACTTGTCCTAAATTACATTTACACTATATAAGTTTTAAGATAAGTATTCAAAAATGTTAAATCAAATATTTTCAACCAGTATAAAGCCGACCGGCGGCGGTCATGCGAAAATATGACCTATCACGTTGTAACAGACATATTGCACAGTTAATAATAACATGGATCACAAAATCTGTAAAGTAACGTTTACGAAACTCGCTACATAAAAAAGTAACGTACATACGCAAAATATGACAAAATTTTATATGACTTGAAAAATTTTTGTTTTATTTGGTAATTTTTAAATTTATTTTGTCATTATTTCCCCAAAAATATTACTTCTCGAATTACGCCATGCATTATTATGAGTGGGACATATAAGTTAAAATCGAACAGAGTGGAGCAATTTCCCGTTGCGGTCATGATATGTCAATAAAATATGATAGCTCATAGTTTTCTTTACGACTCCCGCGCCGGTTGATCAAAGTTTATTAGCGTGAAAACGCAATCGAAAATACTCTTACATTTGCCATACGTTCATGTGTATAGCTTTAACAAATTAGTAATGATTTTTTATGTTTGTATTTTTTTATAAAAATCGCCATATTGAAAAAAAATAAATCTATATATTTAAAAACATTGTTGTTTCTTTAAGTCTTTCCGAATAATCTCACCTGATGTTTAGCAACGATGTGATCGGCGACGGTAAGCATTTATCTCAAAAAAGTCTATTCATTCTAACCTTGAATAGAATTCAAGTTTTATTATTATTATTTAAAAAATCCAATGCAATAGACCAGCATACTTCGATCGTGTATGGAGTACTGCTGCCACCTTTGGGACGGCTCTGCCCATTACCAGTTAGCTGCCTTGGACTCGGTGGCGCGAAAAGCAAAGAGACTTATTAACAATAATTCTCTTGTGGAGTCAAAGCTTCAAAATCTCGACCATCGCAGAGAAGTAGCCTGCTTGTCGGTTTGCTATCGGATACATTTCGGAGAGAGTGCGCAGGAACTTTTCAATTTAGTTCCACCCTCACCGTTCCTCCATCGGTAGAACTAGAAAGTCCGGAACATTCCATCCTTATGTCGTTGATATACCACCAATTCGCACTAAGCGCTTTGCTTCCTCCTTTCTGATGTATTCGGCATCTGTGTTTCCCGAAAAAGACAATTTGGGCCTATTCAAGACTAAAGTAAATAGGCATTTTTTACGCAAACGCGTACACATCTTTACTTAACATTAGGTGAGATTGTGACCAAGCGTGTGTCTATTATTTATAAAAAAAGATTGGTGTGTTCCGGACTTCTGAAACGGACGGTGGATCTAAATTGTAAACTAAGAAGTTTGGATAACTTTAGTGAAAACATTATTATATTCAAATACTCAAACGCAGCCCAACTCTATTTGGTAATGGTTGGAGTCTTACCGAAGGCAAAAGTTCCCCTCCATCCTCTTGGATGACCGAAGAAATCCAAACGAAGAAAATAATAATAAAAGTATTTTTTTATATTTAAGTCGTGCACCTGATGGTAAGCGACACGCCTGTCCATAACAGTTGCAGTACCATTCAGAGGTTTAAATCGCAAAGATTTGACGGGCACTGCACTGCGCCCGTCGCCCTGAGACATAAGTAGACAAGGCCCATGTGTCTGTAATTTCACCAAAACCGTATCCGATAGAGAACCAATGTTGTCGTTATTTCTGGTAAAATAAGCAAAATGTACTGATAACCAATGGGAGAAACTAGTTCTTGAGACCACAGCTCAACAAACGTAGTATAGGACCTATCTATCTGCGAAAGGCAGTAGATGAATGCGACAAGCTGAAGAGCGGGCCAAATTGGGAGAGGTCTATGTCCAGTTGTAGACTACGATAGGCTGATGTTGATGAAGAAAAATATTTAAGGAGCCATACAGGCTAAAGCACATCCCAGATCCCTGAACACAGATCCCAGTGAACTCCCGTATATAACCAGTTGAATAATGTGTTTTAGGGTTCTCATTACGTCGTTTTATTTCGTCGGCTTATTTGCAAGAAGTCCGACGATTTATCGTAGGACGACTGACGCAGCTTGCCTGTTCGCATATCATGATTATCTGTCGTGGCTGTGTCGTGGACATTTATTTTATCATTGAACGACTGTCGTATCTAGCTATTCCCACTAGATCGTGGCGACAATTTATCGATTTACGGCAGCCGCCTTCTCGTTTGCACAACAGAATCGTTTGAAGCTGCGATTGTCTGTCGTCACATTTTTATCATGACGTTTTATTTATCACCGGACGACTGTCGTTCTAGCTCTTCTTATTGTCACGACAGTCTGTCATCGTAACGTAAAAAAAGTCGTGAGCGACAGTTAATCACATTGTTCTATGTGTGAACAAGTACATTTAAATATACAAGCCACGACACTTTAAACTGCACGACTATCTATCGTCACGACAGTAATGGGAACGCAAAGCAGATTCGGGTAAAAATTGGAACTTACCACGACCGTGGATACCAGGCCATGATAACAAAAAGGAGCGCTTTTTTAAAATCTTCAAGTTGCTAACAACGTACGTATGTACCAACTGTTTATTCAACAACAAATTATTGCAACTATTCTCTACAGGAAATTATGAAAAATTATTGTTCTTTACTACACTTACAATGCATACATAATTATCATTACACGCTTCATCGTAAAGTGCTGTTAAGTATGCAATATGCTCAAGCGTCATACATAATGCGTTTTTTTTGCAATAATGCTATTGTCGACATAGTTATAGCTACGTACGTGTAACAGGGCATTGCGTATACTGGATGTAACAAAAAGGCACAATAATATAGGGTATTGAAGTCAGTATTTATTTACAAAGAATAAATTGTAGTAGAAGATTCTTCTTATGATAAAGTTCGTCCAGGAAAGTACTGCCACCTTATCAAGCAAATTACTCTAGTACTGGTCATTCGTAATAGATTCCCCTGTTGAGAATAAGCAAGAAAGTCTAGGAGTTGCTCCATGTAAATATAGATTTGAATGCATTTATCATTAACAATATTTATTTCAAACATCTTATATCGACAATAGCTGCAAGAGCAAAAAGGGTCACTACCACTGATTTTTGTCATCCAAGTAAGCAGAAGCTGTAGAATAATAACCTTTAGAACACAATTTTTGTTTTACTATTGTTTTAAACCTCGTACTCAAATGGCAAATTTTGAATATCAACCGGAATCGTATTACAGAAGCGTATATTTGTGACTTGTGAAAACGACTGTGAAGAACAGCTAGTTTATTTTTATTCCTAGTATTAATTATTTTGTTTCAATATTTTCCATGGAAATATTACTATTCCTTTAGACATAAATTATATTTTCATAAATATACTAGACGCTAGTGTAAGAATGTTAATCTCTTTAAAGTTGTCTAATAACCTTTAGTATAAAGGTTTTGTTTTACTATAGTTTTAAACCTCGAGAAAGGCAAATTTTGTATATCAACCGGAATTTTGTTATAGAAGCGTATACATTGCCCCTTAAATGATTTTTTGATTTTGTGAAGACGACTATCAAGAAAAGCTAGTTTATTTCTATTCCTCGTATTAATGTTATGTCTGTCACTATTTTTCATAAATAAATTACTATTCCTTTTAACATAAATTACATTTTCATAAATGTACTGTGAGGTTAGTATAAGAATGTTAATTTCCTTAAACTTATCTCTCAAAGACACTGGGGCCCTGATTGTAAATTGTCCTAACCGCACGTTTCTGCAGTACACAGTTCTATTAATATCGGCGGCATTACCCCTAAGCAAAATGGCGTATGACATTAAATTGTAAAATTGTGAGCATTTCTGAGTTTCAGTTTTGAAGGGTGCTGGAGAAACCACACACATGGAACTTGTCAACTTATGTCTCAAGGTCACGGGCGCAGTACCAGTGCTCCTTAGATCTTTATGCTTTAAAGCTCTGAATGGCACTGCAACTGTTATGGACAGGCGCGTCGCTTCCCACCAGGTGCACGACATGTTTGTCCCATTATCGTTAGTTGGTATCTTAAAAAACTTACATTTTTTTGAACTCAAATGATTTTTTTGTCTTTAACTAACTATAATTGCACCTTGTTGTAAAAGGCGTTTAAAAAAGTACTGATAAAATTACAAAAAAAAAAAAATTTCATGAATTTATTGGTAAATCTATATAATCTTCATTTTGTGTTGATTCATCGACAGAACTTTAACCGGTGGCATCTGTAAACAAAAACGCTCAATTAACTATTACAATCATAAAGCCCCTTTTTTTTAGTCAGAAGGTTAAATAAGCAACGTCCGGATTTAAAATTTTATTACCCCTATACAAAAATACTGAAAAGTGAAAATTGTACTTAAGAGCATCAATTGTGGTTAACTTAAGCAGTTTAGTTCAAGACTCACTAGCGGGTGGTGGTGGGGGTGGGGGTCCTGGAGGTCCACCACCGGGTGGTCCACCGTGGCAGCCAGCCGGTTCGTTCGCCTGCAACGATGCCACTCCTGCGTGACTCATGCCGCTCTGGAATGTATAATCATCATTATGAACAGCTAAGAAGATGCCCTGTTCTACAAAGATGCCACTTGTTCGTCGATTGCAAGCAATCGTTTGGACACCGCCATACAGCCATCGGCTATAAACAATAAAGCGCTGGTTAGCTTAAAAATATTGCATTATCGAGTTCTTAGGTTTTCGCGATTGTTACACATATGAAATTAAACTATTTTTCCGGATTTAAATTGTACCCGCGTCAAAGAACATATAGCTGATGTCAAACACCGTCGCGTAAACAAGTCTGCAGTCTGCGAGCATGTCATGGATAAACCTACACATACAAAAGAAGTCCGTTATGCCGTAGTCCAGGATGCTGCGAGAGGCCATTGAAATTAAAAAACATCCTAATTTCAACAGGGAAGATGGTTTCTCCGTACCACCAGTTTGGGATCCAGTATTTCCGCTAATGAAAAATCCCAAACAGACATAAGACTGCAGTACTAATTAATACTTAATACTAATCAATACTTTATTCTAATTTCTATTAATAATTAATAATAAATTAAACATAATAAAAATTCATTCAATAAAATAATTTGTAAATTTAATGTAACGTAAATTGGAATGTTTTCTTTGTAAAATTAAAAATAAGGTATTTAATTAATAACTATTGTAACTATAGTGAAAAAATAGGGTGGTTTGCATTAATATTAGACATAACTGGTTGAAGACTATACCACCTCAGTCAACCGTGACCATGGGACCTGTAAAGGGCCCGAAACGTCGGTTTGTTTGAAAAAACAAATATTGCATTACTTTGAAATAGTCAAAATCGTTTATTTGTTAGGATACATTTAACAACCGGGCGGCGTCGTGGTGAATGTTCACTGATCCCACGGCGCCGACTCAACCGGCGAGAGGGAAACCCGGGGGGGTTTTAGTGGGGTAGGCCCTCAAGCCTGGAGGGAGAGTCCCCACATAACCCCTGAGTCTCCCTGGGCTCAGGGGTATCCATAAAGATTTCCCCCCCGTCAAAAAAAAAAAAAAAAAAAGGGATACATTTAACAAGACCATAATCAAAATCTTGTATATATATATTTTTTTTTTTCATTTATTTATTAGGCACCAATAAAGTACATCATAAATACATTACAATCTAGCCAAATACAAGACTAATAAGTAATTTACATTTCACTTAATCTAATAAATAAACAAATTATACTAAGGGTCGTATTCCAGAACTCTACTCAATGCTCTAGTCAGGATTTAAAGCACTAGAAATCATACTCAACTGCTTGCCATTAGAGTCGTATTTCCAGTGCTTGAAATCATACTCAAGTCCTGACTTGAGCATTGAGTAGACTTCTGGAATACGACCCAAAGAATTCACCCACTGGCAATTTTCTTGTCATCTATTAAGGCGAAGACACTTTTATCGTGTAATTTTTTTGTTCAGTGTCACTGGCACTAATTAATTTAATCTTACATGAACACTACATTCATATAGTTTTGTCCGTTTTAAACGTCTTATGATATTTGTGTGGACAAGGTGCTGAATGGTTTCAACGTTCACATAATTGGTGGGCTTCGGCGTATTTGTGTGCTATCTTGTCTACGAATTCCTCTTCCAAGTCTCGATGGAGATCTTCGTTTCGAACGTACCAAGGGGCATTCACAATATTCCTAAGCACTTTATTCTGGAAACGTTGAATAACATCTATGTTGGTTTTTGCGTTGCAGTCTCAGAGCTGTATACCATAAGTCCAAACTGGCGTTAGGACCTGCCCATACAATAATAGATTACTTACAGATAGTGTAGATTGTCTGTCAAGCAACCAGTAATATTTCTGTAACGAATGTCTAGTTCTTCTCGTTTCTTCTTGACGTGGGCTTTCCAGTGAAGCTTGATCAACAGTATAAATTTTAATGCAAATTTTCGTATACTTTATATCAAAGGGACTGCAGTCATGATACAATACAACGTAATCGGGCATTTAAAACCAAACAGCTATTTTAGCAACTACTTAGTTTTACATTGACAACTTACAATTTATAATAGCTACTTTAATTAATAGTGATAACAAAGAAATTATGCCGGCTATTATTTTACGTTGTTTAGGATTAGCGCCATCTACCCATATTAGGAAGCGTTAATTTATAAATTACTTTTTAACACACAATGCCATCTAATGATACGCATATTTTGTCAAAATTCAGAAAATAATTTTAGCTCACCATCAACAATTAAATAATATTGTAAACAAAAAACTGACTACTTATATTAAAGTTGAATTAATTGATATCCACAGCCATTTACATAACATAGCTACTTCCAAGCTATCGATCAGCGCCATCTAGCGATAAAATGGATTTTTTATCTTGTTTAGAGTTACTATCTGTAGTATAGAGATCAGCTGAGTCCTCTCGTGTTATTGTTTCATAGGTAAAGAAAATCATTTAATATTACACTATATAAATATAATATGTATCCTAATAATACACAGAAAATTAAACGCAAATATAAACTATTAAAAAGCAGTACTTACCACAGCCGCGAACACCAACGCCAGAAAGGCGAAAAGAGCTCCCAAAAACTTCATTCTGTTAGAACTGATGCCAATTGCACATTTCAGTCGATTTTTATATCTCCCATACAGGAAGTAATGAAAATTATTGACATTTACAATAATTCACACATTGTCATAAACATCATCATCATAAAGTGGTGTCAAGTTCCACAATTTTTTGATGCGTCGGACCGTGCCGGCTTTATTGTTCACTTGTTATTTCGCGCGAAGTAGTATTTGTTATATTATTTTTAACCGACGTCAAAAAAGGAGGAGGTTCTCAATTCGACTGTATGTTTTTTTTTGTATGTATGTTACGCGATAACTCCGGTATTTCTGAACCGATTTTCATGATTCTTTTTTGTTGGAAAGGGGGTACTTCCATAGTGGTCCCATTTCATTTTGAAGAAAATCATCCACCTCGAAGGGTGGCTGTTCACGCATGAAGATTCATTTTTATAAATAGCACCTAACTTTAATTTAGGAGCAATTACTTTAATTGTTGGTTTTGCTATTTCTCCAATTCCCTTGAATTGGAGAAATAGCATTTATTATTCACATTAGCGATATTCCGTTTTTCTCTCAATATACTTTGAGTAGTGTCGTAGTGAGAACCTATTTTTATTATCTCCAGTGTCAAGTCCTGTACAGTGGCGAACTAGGGGATATTTCAATAAAACTTAGCAAATAGACGTAATTCCACGTACTTTTGAGGTCGGTTTGTTTAATACTCTGTACTGAGATTATAATATTACAATAAGGTTGTTCCGAAGGTTTTGTTAAAAAGGTGCTTTAATGTTTTGTATTTTTTTTCTAAATATTCCCTTTCTATCTTAAATACACTTTTTCATTCGTCCTAACCAATTTTCAAAATAGTTTAATAAAGCTTCCTGCGAAAGGTCGTAATAAGCGTCAGTTGAGTTAGGAAAAGGACGACCACACATTTTTTATGTTGGAATCAAAAATCACAGCTAGGTCTGCAGCAAACAAACGTACAAGATAACGAACACACTGGATGCAACATGAGAGAAAAACGCCTTGAATTGGAGAAATAGCAAAATCAACCATTAAAGTAATTGCTCCTAAATTAATGTTAGGCGCTATTTATGAAAATGAATCTTCATGCGTGAACAGCCACCCTTCGAGGTGGATGATTTTCTTCAAAATGAAATGGGACCACTATGGAAGTACCCCCTTTCCAACAAAAAAAGAATCATGTAAATCGGTTCACAAATGCCGGAGTTATCGCGTAACATACATACAAAAAAAAGAACATACAGTCGAATTGAGAACCGCCTCCTTTTTTGAAGTCGGTTAAAAAGGGTCCAAAACGGTTTTTAATAAAAAATATATTCTAGTTGTGTCAAAGTCAAGAAAAGTTCTCAAATGAAAATTTTATTTCTGAATATATTTTTTATTGTAAAAGGCATATATTTATTTATAAAACTATTGTGAAAATTAAAACGACAAAGAGCTGCTCCATTAATTTATTGCTGTTTCACATTGTTTCATATCTTAATTTTTGTTATTTTTCTCGACAGTGCTTCAACCGGTGGCGTCTGTAAAAAAAAATACTCAATTAACACACACAAAACCTCTTCTGTTTCAGATTGAATTTTATACATGCTAAAGAATCACATTAACCAACGTCCGGATTTTAAATTTGGGTTTTCCATATATGATACGATAGGAAAGTGCTCCAAGTGTCTCAATTCAGTCTGAGTCTAAACTCAATTCCCAAGACCATGATGTTGTCAAAATATAATAACAATACTAATGTGCTAAACGACTACACCAATTGCCTGGTCTCAAAGTAGGGTATTCGCTGTGAGTACCAGAACAGCGGAATTCACTTTAAGGCACTTCAAAGAACACCCAGGCCAGAGCCAATTTGGAAAAGTTTCCCAATTTGGTCTTACGCGAGAATCGAACCCGGGACCTTCTCATCCAGCGCCCATAGTAAAAATCGTTGGGTCACCGAGGTCGTCAGTATAATATGATTTAGTTTTCAAGTTACTCAGGGCAGACATTGCACTTTCTGGCACTTTATATTTGCCAAGTTTTATTGAAATCGGAGTTGTTGAAGTGCGCGAAACACACACGCTAAGTGAGGCAAATTGAAGCGCGCCAAAAGGGCCTACACGAGCGGGTGGGCCTTCAGTGCTCAAGGTCAACTTGCGACCGCACTTCGACGACTTGCACCGCGAACAGATCAAGAGTTTTAGCTAAAAATGACGAAATGTGCGGTAAATGAGTGTAAAAATACGTCAGACAGACATAAAATAGATACTAACATCACATTCCACAAAGAAGTAACGCGTTTCAACTTGTATTTGTATATAAATATTCACTAAAACCGAAAATTAACCTACTACTAAAACTAGCCTACATGAATTTGATTTTTGCCTCACTTGTGACAGTTCGTTTGATATGAAACTATCATTCTATGCGTTATTATTCTAAGAGTAATACTAAGTATAATACTAAGTACCCTCTTTCCAACAAAACAAGTATCATCAAAATCGGTTCACAAAAGTTATCGCGTAACATACATACAAAAAAAATATATTCGTTATCGCATAACAAATACAGTCGAATTGAAAACCTGCTTTTTCTTGAAGTCGATTAAAAGGAAATGCCAGAAGATCAATATTCAAAATCCTGTTTATTAAGTTCACTTACTATTAGGTGGTGGAGGCACTCCTGGCCTGTTGCAGCCGGCCTTACCCGATCCATGGTCATGAAGACTTGCAGCTCCACCAGCACCGATGTTTTTACCAGTCTGTATAATTGGTTTTTTATATGTTAGTTATTTAACTGAATTTGTTTATCAGAGCGTAGCGCTGTATTTGTGGTAACTTCTAGATGTTATGAAAAGTGATGAACAGAAAAAAGCGTTGTAATGTAAATGATGATGTAATGACTGGGACGGAAAAGCGACTGCCTTGATAGTCTGTTCATATGGTGGGTGTTGGTAGAATAACAAATTTATAATGCTAACTTGGAGGGACACGTGAGGAAATTAATACATATTTTAACCAGATTGACGACGTCACTAAAACTGTAATTACTGCATCTGTAACTGCCCCCAAGCGGTACTGTTAGCGTTAATATGTTCCGGTTATGAAAGGTAAGGGTGCTGGTGAAATTCAGGCACATGGGAATTAACAACAGTGGCAGTTAGTGATGAAAGAGACTCAGTCTTTTAAGGCGTTTTACAACGACTCGACTCCATTTTACAGGACTCGACTCTAAAATTAAGACTGTGGTTTCGAGTTTTTATTAATAAGACTCAGTCGTTATACTTAAAGACTCAAAAGACTGAAACAACTTGAACGACTTGAAAGACTTAAACGACTCGAGTTGTTTGCAAAGGACTTATATACCTATTTTATGTCTTATGAAACCCGAAGTTTATAAATAAAAATGACGTTAGTAGTAAGTAGTTTGTAGTAAATAATCACTTTTATTTACTTATAATAAAAATCGTAAAATAAATTCCTCGTGGGTAGAAATAAAATGACGCCAAACGGCTCATAACTCGCGACTCCCGAGGCTATGAGGCGCCAGTTGTTTTAGTCTTTTTAGTCCTATAAGTCTTTCAAGCTTCCTAGGGTTAAAAGGCTTGGACCCGAATTAGTCTTCAGAGTCTTATGACTCAAGACTTGAGGGTCAAAAGACTAGACTAGTCGTGAGGCGTTAAAAAATAGTCGAGGTTTTTTAAGAGGCCTTAAAAGACTGAGTCTCTTTCATCACTAGTGGCAGTGCCCCTAGCATGTTTACGATTTGAAGCTCTGAGCGGGACTGCAACTATTATGGACAGGCGTGTCGCTTACAACCAGTGCTTGTTCGTCCGTCATTTTGTACCATAAAAAAATAAAAAAACAGGTCGTCCTTAACAACATCATGAAAATACTTTTTTGCGTGAGGGAAACAGCCATGTCTACTTGATTGGAAAAGAGACGTAATGATATCGTATGAACTATCAAAAATCTACGGTTACGTTTAATATTCCATCATCACCATTTAAGTCGAAAGTCCATTGTTGAACATAGGCCTCCACCAACACTTTTTTTATTGAAGGAAACTTTGCAATTGGCCGCTGATGCCCTTGACTGCGCCACCGGATGAATGGGTGAGCTGAAGACTCTTAACCCATTAAAAATAAACTAAAACTAAGTAGCGTATCTGAGGGCGCTCTAGTGGGCACGAACTGGGAGCTTCCACCACAAAATGGATCTCTTAAAGAGCATCAGAACGAAATGTATAAGAATATTATATGAAATTAAGTATATAGTACATCTTATATTGTAATACATAGATATAAAACATAGAATATAAGTCTGTAAATAATCTCTACACTATAAGCAAAAAAGAAGAAAAAAATGAAATACAAGGAAAAAAACAAGACAATAAAATAAAAAAGAGAGAAAAAAACAAATTGATATAATAATAAAAAAAATAAAAGAAAAAAGTAAATTAAGTATAGTTTACAATAACCTTAGCCTTGCGCTCCCAAGCTCCCACATACTATACTAAGATAAATTAAAAGCTGATTATGATCATTATAAATTAAACCGTTTTCTGATGCAAAAAATCTCTGATCTTCATGTCAGAGGAAAACTGAGGAAAATACAAAAAAAAATTCCACCACGAGGACGTACTGTAAGAGAGAATCTACGCAAGTACGTGCAGGACGTCCCGTATGAGGGACTCTAGGGAGGGAGTGAGACTGGTCAGCGATCCGATTGGCCTTTAAAGTAGCGAGAGTGATATGGTCGTCAGGGTCGTTGAGGACTTCCCTAACGAAAGTACGCCACAACAGATCCTGTGCTGCTCGCTTCCAACTAATTTCCGCAGCCTTCACGAAGTTATTAGTCCACCTTGTGGGTGGCCAGCCCACGCTACGTTTGATATTTAATGGCATACATTGTTTAGTAACGTAATATAAGTATTGATGGTTTATTAAATATAAATATTAAAAAAATTGACCGCAAAATACACTCAAATAGGTCAAAAAGTAAATCCTCACCACGACAGCAAAAACAATGGCCATAATAACCAATAAAAGACCAAAGACCTTCATATTTCTCGAATTCCCAAACTGTAACAGTAGTCTCTGTAATTTACTTCTTTAATTCCTTCCATATCTCGCTCCCTTTTATATACGACATAGTTACGCATTATAAATACAAATCAAACCTAATTTCACGCAAATTTCATTTTTAAAATCGTCATTTCGGAAGCCACAGAGCGTAGAAACTTTTAAAAAGCGATTTAAATAATTTGACTGCCATTTTCGTAAATTGTTTGTTATGCAATCGTTTAAATTTAAACTATTGTCAAATTGATTGATGATCTGAGAAGCATCTTAGTGGAAGAGCCTAATACATCGCTCGCCATGACCATTATACAAAAACTGTCAAAGCATGCATGCAATGTAAGCGAACATACACCTTCATAGTCCATATTTGTTTAGCATAGGTCATAAATTAATAAAAACTTAAATTAAAATTCCCCTGATACAGAATAAAAATACTCCAAATGAAAAGTCTATAAAGTCGCAATTTGTAATCTAACAACTCGTCGAAACCAATCGTCACCACCTGGGTGTCTACTCCTCAAATAAGTAATACTCGACCAAATCCAAAAACGATATCAAGTATGATGCTTCATGCGCATCACGCGTCTTTTAAAACTAGTAGAGTATAAATCATTTGACAGTAATTATTTCGACGGGAGTGGACCCCCAAACACGATGGTACTCACTAGAAAGCTTTAACCGCAATCGTTGCTTGTTCTAAAAATAATAGTGTGTAGGTACGTGATTTGCAAACTTGCTGCGCGTGCGGTTCGTTCCTGCATCTGTCATGTTACAGTTACATTCGCTGATGAGTACCAGGCTTTAGACGTTGAAGAGTGTTCTAGGAGTGGCGGAAATGAAGAATCGGACAGGCAGCTTAACGATTTTTATTGGAAAAAACGCAAACAGAGAAAAATAAACTAAGGACAGAGCACCTCTTATATAGGCAATCAAATCAAGCCTGTGTTACCATTTTACAATTATTACAATTACTTTACTATATTCTAGTAGCAGTAGAGCTCCGTGTGAGAGAGTTCGTCCAGGGAAGTACTGCCACCTTACCTATTTCTACCGCCAAGCAGTAATGTAAGCATTACTGCGTTCCGGTTTTGAAGGATATGGGTGCTGATAAAATTACAAGCACCATGGTACTTGTCAACTTATGTCTCAGGGTGCCGAGGGCAGTGGCAGATCTTTGCGATTTAAAGCTCTTAGTGGTAATGTGACTGTTACACACAGACAGGACAGGCGTGTCGCTTACCATCAAGCGCACGGCTTGTTCGTCTCATCACTTGGTATTATAAAAAATTAAAAATTCATCTTTCGATATTAATTATATTAACAATCATAAGTAAGAAAAAGTAGTCGTCATCACCATTGACTTACAAATAAATGGACGACGGGTCTAATACAAAAACCACGAAAAAAATGTCCCAAGTCAACCTATTTAAACGTAGTGACATGTAAAGGAATATGAAAAAGCTAAAACGTTGAATTTAAAATGTAATGTCATCGCAGTACTGTCTAATTTTGCTTGCTTCGCTGTCAGTCGAACAAACGAAGACTAAAGCGTGAATGACGCTCTGTATACGATTTTAACGCCCTATAAGTTCGGACACTTTTTAACGCGGACCCGACGTCCATATAATTGTAAATCAATGGTCATCACCGATATTATTTATTTACAAAACAACGCCATCTAATGATAGGGTGGCGTATTTAACTATACTATTGAAGAGCCTGCAGTAGGTGTAGGGCTGGTGTTGGTAGATGGAGCCGCTAACAGGGGTTATATATGAATAATAATAAACAGATACACGCACTCATAGCCAAGCATTAGGGAAATACTTTTTGAAAAATTTTAAGTGACACTTACTCTAACTTCAGGATATTAAGGTCCATAATTTCACCAGCACCCTTACCCTTCAAAACCGGAACATAGTAATGGTGACATTACTGCTTGGCGGCAGAAATAGATCAAGTGGCAGAACTTCCCTGGACGAACTCTTCCACACGGAGCTCTACTGCTGCCGTCACTTGATATATAAAAAAACTACAAATTACGATAAGCAAGAACCACGGCCTTTCACGGGAGACTCTATGAGGAAGAATTAAAACCACCAAAATTATCATTAGCCTATTTAATATTCTCACTTTATAGTCAAATCATAAACCGATCACCTTATATCTAATCAATATCGAGTTTCTTAAAGCTTCCCTGAATGCCGAATAGCTCTTCGACTGTGGTATTCTTGCCGTTGGGTCGTTTGTTCTCGCAGACCCTTCGTCTGTTCTCGTCACGGAAGAAGTCGGGGTTGGCTCTTAGTCTCTTCACCACATCATCTGGAAAGTAAAGTTAAATTAAAAATATGTTTAAAAATTAAGCCAAATTATCAATTAATTTAAATCTAAAAAAAGGAAAATATAACCTTCGACGACTTTGAAATGCTCTATAACTCAACAAGCATTGGACAGGAGTGATCATGGTGATTATACCCTTCGAAGAGACCTACCCAGTACCAAATACAAAGACACGACGCAAGCACATAGAAAAATTCATGAGGTCCGCTGGTTAATTCCGTAACTTAGTTGGTATAGCGTCTGGCACGGTATGCAAGAATACGTCGGTTCAAATCCGACCGGATTGAAGGAGTTTTTTTTTCTGAGTTCGGTCTTTGTATTAATAATTATAACAAACTAGTGGAGTAATTTCACAAAAAATAATTGAATATGAATTCAATAAAAATTTTAAAAAATATAAATATCTTCTGGCTGTCAATAACGATGCGCAGAGGTGTACGGCTGATAAAACGTCTTACACTACCCAATTTCATGGGACCCTAACCTTAAGTTAATGAGGAGTAATAGGAGTTAGGGAATTAGTTTCCCATAATAGGGCGACCCGATCTGCAGCGCCCAGAATGTTATAACACTTAGGGCTAACCTTAACTAGCTTAGTTTAGAAAACTTCATTTCCCTAATTGGTCTTAAAGGGAATCGAACCCACCACGGTCGTTAGGTAAAAATATGTCTATCAAAATTTAGAAGACTGAACGATTACGTATGTTAATACGAGTTCAAAATCTATGGACCCTTACGGCAGTCTACTGTAGCCATCTTTGCACTGTCACTTATGATCCAGTTAATGTTGTTTTGTATACCTCACCTCTAACACTGTTATAGTCCTTATATTCCCCACCATTTTCTTTAGGGAAAGCCTTCTTAGGTACATAATTGTAAATGTCTTCGGTCCCAGTTTGATGGACGTGAATTATATCTAGAAGTGCTTTCTTCATGAACGGCTTGAGCAGCATCATCAGCTTGTCCATGAAATACGGCGCGTTTAGAAAATGCACCTCCTTCAGTTTCACGAGCATGCATTCCTGGTAAAATTTATATTATTATTAAATATTAGATAACATCACACACGTTGCTCTGATTCCAAAGTAAGTACCTTTGGTTAATTTAGTTAGCGCTTTAGCGCTTGTGTTATGAAAATTGGAAACAACGACGGTACTACAAATACCCAGAAAATATAGAAAAGTTTCTACATTGACCCGGCCGGGGTTCGAACCCAGGACCTAAGAGCGACACCATAAAAACCAGTGTGCAAGCCACTCGACCGCGGAGATCGTCTAAGCAAAAAAAAAGATCCAACAATACAAAGAAACATTCCTTTAATTTGATTGGATTCGAACCAGCGTCTGGTGCCACACTGGGGCCACCGCTGTCAGTCAACAATTACTGTCAAATAAGTAATACTCGATCAAATCAAAACACGATGTCAACTCTACTACTACTCTACAACTGGAACTTGTATTGGATTTAAACAAAAATTGAAATAAGTCACCGCCACCTGTAAGAAACTTAGGAAGGTTCTTCTCTATCTATGATATACATTTTTAGACAAGGAAGACAAACTTCAAAGGGCAACGATCGGCGAATACCTTACGCCGATTGGCAAAACCTATCACTTGGATGGCAAGCATTATATGCATTAGAAGACGACTTATTAGGTTCAGCTGGTGCTAGGTGTAATAGACGTACAAGAAAGGAATGGTTCGTCGTGCGGGAAGGCTTTCGTGCTCCCCTTGAATGAGTGATAATTAATTCAAAAAATGTGTAAATGTAAAAAAAAATGTATGTTTAAACTACCTGTAAGAAATAGAGCACTTGTCGAATAGACATAACGTCTAATTTCAAGACGTGGGCAAGCACTGTCTTGTCCATGTCAATCATCAATACGAACCTGGAAAACGAAGAAACAGTTCTCAAATTAGAAATAAATAAAAAAGGGTACTCGTAAAATAACTAAGTTACACTGTGTATATTATTGACATTTTTACTGCCTTGATAATTATATATTTTCTTGTGAAATACTCCACTGGTCTGTTATTATTGATACATACTCTTAGATAGATGTACACTTTATTCTCTAATTTGACACAAATACAGATTGAATCTACGAGGAAAAAAAAATAAAACAAGCGCTGACTCAGCATATCGAACCATGAAGATGACTTATCGTAAGCGACATTTTTACGTAAACATGTTCTCTACGTGCTCGTTGCAGATCTTTGTTGTACCACCTTTATATTTGCCGTAGCTCCACTAGCACCACTAGGTTGCCAGGATTTTTCTTTGATTTCTTCGATCTTTGTATTAATCATGGACCAATAAGTGAAGAGGGCTGCTAATCTCCGTACTACAGATCGTAACCTTGACAAAGGTCAAAATCCCGTCTTATGTTTAGATGGCGCTGATCGATAGCTTGGAAGTCATTGTTAAATGGCTGTGGATATTGATTAATTCCTCTTTGAAACACAAGTAGTTCGCGTCAATAGATGGCATTGTATGTTACAAACTAATTTACAAATTATCGCTTGCCAATATAGGTAGATGGCATTAATTCTAAATCATATAAAATAATAGCCGGCACTAACTATAAAAAATCTGTGTAATAAATGTAGTTGATTTGTTTGTTACCACTAGACATTAGGGTAGCTTTGATAATTGCAGCTTGTCAATGTAAAACAAATTAGTTACAATAATTGTAACTATTGCATTAAAAACATCCTCAAAAGTTTGTTTATCGGCTTTATTCGATTTCCATGTCATCCACTCATTGACTTTCAAATTCCACTCATCAGCTTCTGACTTCTTGGTGACAATGGGACTATTATGGACTCCTTTGTACATTTTATATTTTCCTTTTTGATTGTCATGGTGAAAAATGGACTTTGTTTGTGGAAAATAATAAGTAATCTGTAATAGCCGAACCCAGAACAGCATCAGGGACCACCTCGAGAGTATACCCTTTTAAACAAAAGAAGACTTTTCATTATCGGTGCACAACTGATAGTGAAATTGTTGAATACACGCATATGCATATAAAATTTGAGGATTTCCTTCGATTTCATGGGATCCTGATTGATTCTGACTTGGTATGGGATCACTACGAGAGTGCATCCTTTCAAACAAAAACGAATTTTCAAAATCGGCCCACATTTCACGGAGATATCTGAAAACATATATACAGCCGAATGTATAACCTCCTCCTTTTTTAAGTCGGTTAAAAATAGCTCTTTGGTACTCGCCGCAACATCTGTGTACCAATAGGTACTAAATACCCGAGTACGCAGTCTTGTATCGCGATTAGCAATACTCTTGTCCTTTTGGTCCATGATATCAACAAACTAAGTTATACTGTTTTGTTCCTCCTCTAAATACCTCGACATCTCTAGCCAGGTCTGGTAGCTAAAGGTATCTAACTCGGTGACGAAATATCATAGATTTCTCATAGATGGCGCTACGGCTAAAAAGTCGTTGAAAAACCAAATGCAAAGATACGAAGCAAACACATAGAAAAATTCGTTAGTAGGTCCGTTGCTTAGTTGGTATAGCGTCTGGCGCGGTATGCTATAAGATGTCGGTTCGAATCCGGCCGGATTGAAGGATTTTTTCCTGAGTGTTCGATCTTTGCATTAATAATTATAACGAACTAGTGGAGTAATTTCACATAAAAATAATTGAATATCAATTCAATAAAATTTAAATATACTGTTTTATGTTTGCACTTTCATAAAAACAAAATTAAAAAGAAACACGAAAGCCAAGTATGACAACCTAACAAAAATTTATTTCTATAAAACTAGTATTATGACATGCTTTGTAAAACAACATTTTAAAGTCCATTTTTAAGGTCCAAGCTTTGCAACTTGACGAAACCAGTAAATAAGAAATACCAACCCAGGCCAAGTGCCCTCTTCATACTGCCATAGATCGAAAATCATCATGAAACTGCGGACTGTATCCGTGAAGTTAAAGTTGCGAGGATCTGCGTCGAGCAACCTGGCGTAGATTGCTCGGTAGCCATTCACAGTGAAGGTAGGAAAAGGCGCGAAAAGACTGGAAAGTGAAAAAGGTTATTATTGTCAAATGATAATTTACATTAGTATATACATACATACACCGGCAAATTTAGCAGGACACTTAACTTCAAATTAGGTGTATAACCTGTAGGTAAATACAACTAAAAGAATAATATATATCAATCCTACTACGCTCCGAGCGGAGTAAGCATTAAAGGTGCTTCTCCACCGGCGAGGCAAGACGAGCTCTCTCTCGTAGCCCTTCTTCGGTGGAATTGTTTAGATGGGCGAGGTGATAATTGAAATATTTGTTGATGTATTGTTGTACCGTATTACTGCCTACATAAAGTATTATACTTTGCAACGGACACACGATTTCTCACGCGAGCTCGCGATAGCTATTAGTATCAATCGGGAGATTGTGGGGTACGTATTGAGATTTTTTTTTAAAGTTGGTTTCATGTGATTCTTCTTCCATTAAAGTGGTTACGTATCACAAGCTAGGAACATGATTTACAGATTTTTTTTCTCCGAAAACCTTTAGTTTTTATTGATAGATTTTGTTTCATTTGTCCGAAAACACGTTACGGTTTTTTTTTTCATTACACCATTTAATATTTCACTATTTTGACATATTGATAAGTTATTCTTTTCCCGATTTTTATTTCCCCAACAAACCGTTTGAACAATGTATCTAATTGAATATTTTTATTTTGTTAAAAAACTATATCTATGATACATTTTTGTTATATTCTTTCTTATTACAGATATTAAAAGTATTAGAACGTATCGCACAATACAACTCGTGAAATTAAGGCACCTAGCACCTTTAGAAAATGTGGTAAACGAGATGCAAGTTAATTTGATCGACTTGTGATTCGCTCGCTTCGCTCGTTTGGATCGTGCTACTTTTTCATATACTAACCTAACCTAAACCTATAGGAAGGGGTCATACCGTCCAGGTAATGCAAACAAATTCGGCTCTGGCAATCGCTGGCCGCTGCCGCGCCAGTTCGTTTCGCTCGCTCGGCTCGGTTTACGGAGCAATGAAATTCGGAAAAAAGAAATTCGAGTTTGTGATAGGTTAACCGTTAAAGTATTTAATAATGTAATTTACAGGATATGTTACCACAGCCGCGTATTTATGCTAGATAAACTGAACAGCACTAAATCTTCACTATCTACAATCACAGCGCGAGCTCGTGATGGCTCGCGCAGGCTATTAATAATAATAATAATAATGCACATACTAATAGCCCCGCACTAGGGAAGCCCTGGGTCGCGGTGCCATGGACACACACAAAGACAACCACATATTACACCCAAACTCACGAGAGAAACAAATATAGGCCATACAAATGCTTCTCCCGGCCCGGGAATCAAACCCGGGACCTCTGCGTGCAGTCCAGCACGGTATAACCGGTCGGCTACGGAGGCAGTAACATAAGAGGGCAATTTTTGGTGGAAATAAATGGTTTTGTCTCGCCTCGCCGGTGGAAAACTACCTTAACGCGCCGAACAGGCGCGGGCGTTTCGTTACTTGCTATTATACTATAGTAGTAGTCACCAACAACCGCGACCTTGACGTTGATGATTAGTAATTATGAAGCGATTACAATACATTTACATCAATCAAATCCTGTTCTGGTTGCGGATTTTCTCACAATAATTTTTAATTGCGTTAACTAAATAATACTGCAGAAACCGTGACGTAATGATAACGGCTATTTTTTTGTAATTATAATAAGCTTGAAGATGAACCAAAAGGTACAAGGTAGGTTATAAGCAACTGGAATCCACGGATCTCTAATGGTGCGTCATCAACCCATTTGACAGGTCACTCAATACTAATTTGCGACTTCACCCTAATTCCAGGGTTGTGACATTATTTCTAAAAATAACATGAAGGCGTCAATTTATTATCTATAATAAAAATTAAATGTAAATTACAATCCAGTAACAGTGGCGCTCCCTGTGAAAGAGTCCGACTAGGGAAAGTACTTCATCGTACTAATTTCTGCCGCCAAGCATAAAGTGAGCATCACTACGTTCCCGTTTTGAAGGGTAGGGATGCTGATAAAATTACAGACACATGGGACTTCTCAACTTATGACTCACGGTGATGGACGCAGTGGCAGTGCCCCTTCGATCTTTGCGGCTTAAAGCTCTGAGTGGCACTGCAACTGTTATGAACATGCGTGTCGCTTACCACCAGGCCCACTACTTGTTCGCCCCGTCACTTGGTATTATAAAAAAACCCAAGTAGTAATATGAGCATTATTGCGTTCCAGTTTTGAAGGGTAAGGATACTGGTGGAACTATAGGCACTGGTCAAATTTATGTCTCAAGGTGATAGGTGCAGTGGCAGTGTCTCTCAGATCTTTGCGTTTTAAAACTTTGGGTGGCACTGCAACAGTTATGGATAGACTTGTCCAGGTACACGACATGTTCCTTGATGTCACAAAAAAGTATTATGAGCAATAAAAGTAGAAGAAACTATTTCCTACCTACTAGACTTGAGGCTGGTCCGTCCCTAAAGGGAGCGATCCTAGTTAGTTCAATCGGTCAACTGAACTTGATCGGCCTTTTAGCCTTTTTTTAAACTAAATTATTAGTTCATCTAGTTCCTTAGTTCGTTAGTTCGTCTTGTCCTTGCTCGGACATTGAACAAACGCTCTATATTAGTTATTCACATAAACTACTACAGACTTCTAGTATTATGATATCAATGTCAATACGTTACTATAGTATACTGTCTACACTTTACTAAGTGTTTATAAATACAATTTCGTCGAAAATCGGTACTATTTAATTTCCCTTCTTAATTTACAGGTTTAAGACTATTGTTCTAACTATATCCTTGTTTTTACAAAACAACAATGGAATAACGTATATTTTAGGTAGAATGGTGTGTTTAAAAATAATTATTTACAACGATTTCATATACACGTAAGTCGATAGTATACATATATTATATAATAGTATAGTATATAGATGTCTACCACACATACCAAGAACAATGGGCACTACTTTTTACAAGCTTACATATATACATAATGTAGATACGCATTAGAGACCTTAAACGAGCTGGTAACGTTCATTCGTGCAGTTTCATTCATGCATCCCACTCGAACTTCTACTAAAAGAAGTGAAAGATCTCTAGTTGTCCCGTTCGCATCGTTACTACTGAATGAAAAGACAGGTGAACTATCACCGCAGACAGTTCCTAGTTCTAACTGTACTAAAAAGATCGATAAACTATTAAGACCGTGCAAGACGAACTAGTTCATGTCGGTCAGTGTCGGGAATATATTCCTAATAGTACGTAGTTCATTAACTATACAAGCCTTCTACATACATCGGTAAATACAAAGAAGGGGTGTAAGTATTGACAAGGAATCTCTCAAGTACGAAAGGATTCTTGATAATAAGGAAATAGATTTACGGAAAAGTTTGCTTCACAAACAACGTTTGCCTTCTCACGTGATGGAAAATGATGATGAGGTCGACGACACACATCTAAAAAAATCTAAAATCCTTAAAAACATAGTAATACCAGGTAATACTCACATAGTTTCAAGACAGAACTCGGCTTTCTTGTCAAAACATCGATCTTTGAAGAAGGCCGTGAACAAAGTCCGTAGCGTAAAATGCAGGTCCAGCACTTGCTTCGATACCTCTGCACTCTTCTCGCAGCAGTGGAAGGTTATCATCAAATCCAGGTCTGGAATTTTCATACAATGAATATGAGTTCGGTAAGTATCTTATTTGACGCCAGGTGGAAACAATTACTGTCAAATAAGTAACTTAGACAATATTACATACGTTGCTCTGGTCCCAAAGTTATGTAAATCGGAAACAACGACGGTACCACAAACACCCAGACCCGAGACAGTATAGAAAAGTTAGTTTCTACATCGACCCTGCCGGGGTCGAACCCGAGACCTCCGAGATAGTGGCTCCATAAAAACCGATCTACATACCACTCGACCACTGTGGTCGTAGAAGTTTTTCGTATCCAAAACAAACTTGTAATTAAAAGTTCTCCTCCTAGAATAAAAACCTATTCAAACGCTAGCTAACATCTCGAGAAAACCATAGCTGGCCCTGTACTTTTAACTGCCTCCGTGGCCGAACGGTTACCATGCCGGACTGCCACGCAGAGGTCCCAGGTTCGATTCCCGGGCCGGGCGAAATATTTGTATGACCTACATTTATTTCTCTCGTGAGTTTGGGTGTAATTTGTGGTTGTCTATGTGTGTGTTCATGGCACCCGCGACACAGGGTTTCCCTAGTGCGGGGCTATGTTGAGTGTGTGCGTTATTATTATTATTATTATTATTACTCTCGTTCTCCATCCGACATCCATCCGAAACAATTACTGTCAAATAAGTAATACTCGACCTAATTAAAAGACGCACTATGCGAATGAAGCTTCATACTTGACATTGTCCTTTGATTTCGGCGCGTATTACTTATTTGACCATAAAGGTGGTGTTCCGCCGGCGTGGCGGGACGAGGTGAGGAGAGACGAGAACTGAAATCTCGCCGGCCTATTTCCACCAAAAATTGCCATTAATAGCTCACGTGAACGATGCGATCTTGCGCGAGCTCGCGCTGTGATTGTGGATAGTGCAGATTGAAGCCGTTCAGTTCATCTAGCGATAAATACGCATATGAAGTAACCCAGTAACATGTCCCGTACCGTTATTATTATTAAATATGTTAACTGAAGAAGAATTAGATGAAACGAAACAAACAAACAAAAATCCCACAATCTCACGATTGATGTTAATAGCCATCGCGAGCTCGCGCGAGACCTTGTGGGCACTCCCGAGATCGCGCGAGAAATCGTGTTTCCGTTGTAGACTATAATACTCTATGCAGGCAGCAATACGGTTCAATATTATATCAACTAATATTTCAATTCTAGCCTCGCCCTTTCTCGTCAATCCAGACCATTTCCATCGAAGCTTGAGTAGGAGAGAATTGAAATTTTGTCATACAAATTTCAATCCTCGTCTCACCTCGTCTCGTCTCGTATCGCCGGTGAAAAACCACCTTAATTGTTTCGGACGGATATGGATGCAAGATCTTCGTATTGGATTTAAACGGTTTTTTTTGCCGTCATGAAAACTTTCATTAGGAATTTAATTATTCTGTATTTTTAACCGACTTCAAAGAAAAGAGGAGGAGGTTGGCAAACTGGGGGATGAATCCGGTTTCGTGCACTTTCTGCTAACCGATTTCAATAAAACTTGGCAAATAGACGTAATTCCACGAACTTTGGACGTTGGTTTTTTTAATAAATGGTTATAATTATTATTATCACATTCAAAACATTTTACGAACTCGATTAAGCCTCAAGGTCAGTATTTTGCATATAAATTATTTTTGTACTATTGCAGAAACATTCAAGAAAACCTTAATTTTTTTTTAATCTTAACAGGATCGTCTAGTCTCAATTCCATTTTTATTATAATTACCGCATTTGAATTTTGTTCGCTAATTTACCATAACCTTGTATCTTAAATTATATGGATACATAAATAAAAAACACCAGTGTATGATTTTCACTGACTGTAGTCGGTTTACTTGTCTATAATAATATCACGGGGCGATCTGTTATTGGCCTTACAAACAAATGAGTTTTCTGTACCTAATTTCGGTGGTAAGTTTTATTATTTAGGTAATTATTCGAGTATATTTTTGTGAAATATTGAATAGTATTTTCAGATCATTACACTTGATGATTAAATAATACTTCGTGATTATATTCTAAAATATTTAAATAATAAAAATGGCCACCGAAATTAGATAGAGATAACTAACCTGAAGCTCAAATATTTTGTTAGATATAATTTAGGAAACTAAATAAATAAAAATCTCTGTATTAAAGTATACCTACACCTTTTTAAAACGGTGTCATGATAATATATTTTTTAACACAACACAGAGTACAAATTTTTAACCGACTTCAAAAAAAAGGAGAACTTCAATTCGACTGTATATATTTCTTCTTTGTTTTGTATTTATGTTACGTGATAACTCGGCATTTGTGAACCGATTTTTGTTGGAAAGAGGGTACCTCAGTATTGGTCTCATTTACATTTAAAAAATATATTCCACCTCTAAGGGTGGCAAACTGGGACATTTTTTTAGTTCTCTGCACTAAGATTATTGAAATATCTAACATTTGCATATATTCGAGAATATGTCAACGTTTACATTTCATCGCATGCGACTGTTCGTTGCCTAGGAATTAAAATAATTGGCAAATGTCACCGCAGGGACTCGAAACGTCTCAATTGAGAAACAACCACCGCTCATTTACAATATGCTAATAAATGTTAAACCTAATTGCATTTACATTTATTTATCCTTCATACTATCTAAGAAACTTATCGAAATTATACAATAAAATATTGATGACGAAGTAGTCTACACTCGACGGAGCGACAAATGATGCTACTCGAGTCATTAATCATAAGCGGAATCATGCTACCTAGTCTAGGCCACTGGCAGTTCCTAGTTTTAAATTATCCACCATTTACCTGCACCACTCGTTATTACTTTCAGTAATTGTCTCGTTAAGTGCACGGTCTTCGTTTTTTATATTTATAATTTCTTGTTTCACGTAATTTTCTCAGTGACCTCAGTGCCAGTTTACTGCATAAAAGGATGGAGAAAAAATATTTTCGTGTTCTTGGGTTTTCGCGATTGTTATACAATGTGA
>NW_020653715.1:815997-854112 GCF_003589595.1 Hyposmocoma kahamanoa
TGTATTAAAAAACGTCGTTTGATACACGTGCGGATTTGTCATTTTCACTTGTCTCGCGTCTTGAGACTCGTGAATAATGACTAACTTTCCGCACTTGTATCAAAAATAACTATTGTGTCCTACAGTAGTTTCAACAAAGGCTATCAACATGATTGAATAAAAGCTATTACATACCTTGCAATTATCCTTCTTACAAGGAAAGAAAATTAAAATCTACACTCGTTATCGCTACTCACCTTCCTCACTTCTCTTTTAGTAAAAACTTTAAAAAAAATTCAATTACGTGAATCCGAACAGAAGTGCTCCAAGAAGGGCGATTGACCGAGCACTACGTCAGGTTGCGTGTGCGTCGCTTCGCGGTTTGTTCTACCCTGTGTAACTGGTTCTGTAATTTTCCTTATGGACTAGTAGAACATAACCATAGATATAATTTTAAAAAATCAGCTTCCAAAAACTAAATAACAAAATTAATGACTTGTCTTCAAAATGCCACAATAAAGGTTTAAAACTAGTTTATTAACAAAATGAATCATGTCCTTGGTACAGACTTAATATGATGTACCTTAGCACCGACGCGGTTTATTTACTAATTCTCGTTGCTGTTGTGGATATCTAATCTTTTAAAAGTTATTTCGTTTAGTCTTTTTAAACGATATAAAATATGTATTCCAAGGTCTATTCTTTTTTAAGGTAGTCGTCATCACGGGGTATGGTTGTTAGGGGCTGATGAGGCTCACCTCAAGACATCTCGCCATCTCTCTCAACCCAAAGTGTCGTACGTTTTCCCGAAACACGTTGACTCCACTCTAAAAGTCGATCAAAGAGAAAGTCGTATTTTTATATACAAAATTATTTTCAAAACTGTTCAAAATATTTACATAGTGAACATATTACAAGTGACGAGATGAACAAGTCGTGGTCCTGATGGTAACACGCCTGTCCATTGTAGTTCCAGTGCCACTCGAGGCTTTAAATTACAAAGATTTAAGGGACACTGATAATGCGCCCGTCACACTGAGATATAAGTTGACAAGTCCCATGTGCCTGTAATTTCACCAGCACCCTGACCCTTCAAAACGCAATGGTCACATTACTGCTTGGCGGTAGAATTAGGTAAGGTGGCAGTACTTCCCTGGACGAAATCTTTCACAAGGAGCTCTACTGCGACTAAAAAGCATAAAGTGATTGGCCATAGTCCCTATCTACCGACCCGACAGATAGGGTATTGCGGAGAGTCTACGGGCTCGACGGCAAGATCAGGGTACAACGGGCGTCTGGACATTGTCGCAGGACGCTGTGACTGGCATCTCCGGCAGTAGTAGAGGATAAGCTAGATATTCTCCGGTCCCTCCAGACGCTTCGGTTATTGGGAACACGAGAGACGCCGTTTTTCGGCGTCGGGAAGTGAGCGACCCTTACAACTCCGCCACCAATGAAAAGATTTGGTAGTGGACTTAGAGTCGAAGGCCTAGCGGTGGCAACCGCTAGTTATGCAATGCGCAACGGTATATGAGCGTGCCTACAGCTTCGGTACCTATCTGGAAAATAGGGAGGTTACTATAGGTACGTGCACCCGAGGCGGCTCACCCGAGGCACTAGCCTCTTAAGAACCGGATGCAGTCAAGTGACAGGCCTATGACAATCCTGTAGGTACACTGGCTGACCTGTGGTCAGTATCGGAACTCTTAAGGTTCTTATGCGCGCATTGGTTATAGTACCCTTCTCATATACCTTAACGGTAGATAGGGAGAGTCACTGTAATCGAAAATAATGTAGAAAGATATGGGGCTATAGACAAACGCAAAAAAGACGTTTAAAGGTAAGTCAGACCAACATCAGAATTTTAAGGGCAAGTCTTTCAAAACAGACCACACGAAAAGTCATGCATCTATTTGTAGATTCTATTCATTCGTTACGATTTATTTAATTAATTATTCGATTAATTAAATTCCACTCAGATCAAAGTAGAACAAACCTGTCCCTCCACTGCACCGAACTACCTGCATCGCGATACATATCTTACCTTGGAATGGTTAACCAGATCTATAGTATTATGTGAAGGTTAAAAAACTTATAACATTACTTACTTATACGAGAAACCAGAACGAGTTAAACGCAATTCATTTGAACAATAAGTTGTAGAACACATTGTGCATTACTTATTATAACATAGGTAAATTTATATGACGAGAAATTTACAGGATTGTGTCATTTTTGCTTAACAGCAAACAAAATGAGAAACAGAATTGCAGGAAATGAAACAATTTTTCCGGATTTAAATCAGTTGACTCAGTCAACCGTGACAATGGGACCAGTAAATGTCCCGAACCGTTGATTAGTTTGAAAAAACAAATATACGCGATTTAAATCCGGATAAAAGGTCCCAATCTGTCCATTTAGGTCCACGTGAGAACTAATAGCCCAAGTTCTCTCATTGTGAGAGGTAGCTTGTGCCCTGCAGTGGGACTATACATATTACATAGGTTAACTAATATTATATACTGCGGCGGCTTTGAATTTAGAAGAACTTTTTGTAATTATAAGTAAAAATATTGTTTCTAATTTCATCAATAAATTAATGTAAAAGAACGGGGTTTAATTAAGTAGCAGTAGAATTCTAGGTAATTGTAGGTAGTGTTTTTTTATGATTGATCCTTTTTCTCTGACACATAAAGTATATTAAATCCATCGATATTTTAGTCTGTTCTGAGCTACGCAATAAATGTTTGATTTGTATAAATCAACTTTGATAGTTTTATGTTGGGCCTCAAAACTAAGACGAATAAGCATTAAAGATAAAATTTAGAGACTTGTTTTTAAAACTAAATAAACGTTGATTACATTACAAATAATATTATACTAATACTATATTAATTATAATATAATCTGACCTGAAAACAGGTTCGGAAACGCAAGCAAATTGACTACTGCTTTTTCATATAGGTACAAACCCAACCTAACTTACTGAATCAACAAGCAACCAAGATTCGTTAGGAGATCAATATTAAAAAAATATATTGGTTACAAATACAAATATCATCAATCTTTAAAAGAAAAGAAGGATCAAATATTATTTTTGAATACCAAATATTATGTTTTGTCATAAACTCAAATTATTACTAAATAAAAAATGCTTTTACTCAGTTAATGAATATTTTGAAGATGACTCTCTTAAATAATATTGCTTAACTTATTATATTATTTTTAGCTTACAAGACTTATCATTTGTTACACGCTATATTAGTTGTAGCGCCTACAAAATAAAAATAGCAAAATATGTTCCGTGTTTACTTTGCAATATTTTCATATCAGGCTGCCGTGAGCTCATGCGTAACAATAAAAGAAAATTATTGTCTATCTTTAATTACCATTGATGTAAATAACCGTATTAATGCATGTATAGAAATTTATGTTATGGTCATCGTAACAAACATTTTAAAAGCACGCAATTTTTTACATTATAATAATAGTGTTTTTTTTCTAAATTACCTCTCATTAAACATAATAAATACCAGTAGTAAGTACTAATTGATGAAAAAAAGAAAATATAAAATGTTTAGCGTTAACATTATGTTTCCGCCCGGGATCGAACCGGGGACCTTGTGCGTGTGAAGCACACGTGATAACCGCTACACTACGGAAACCTTGCGGACTCACTTGAAATTAAGCTTCTATTTCTTGATAAATAATTTTCATATTCTGCACTACAACCACTTTTGTTCGAATATCGCCTTTAGTTCTAAAAATGCTATACAAGTCAAAAACAAATTAAAAAGATTTTATATGAAAGATCAATATCAGAGGAGACTTACACAAACTGGTCATTGATTTAATTGTTGTACCTTACATATTAACGCAACTCACTAGAAAAGGATAAATAATCTTTAATTTTAAGATTCTACCTTGAATGTACTGTAACTTATTATTAATATTTGTAATAAACAGTTTTAAATTTTAAATATTTTTTTTAGTGCAACGGAACAAAATCCGTAACGTGCAGCTTGATGTGCGGCCGTCTGTACACTTCACGTACGTTTTACTACTGGGTACAGATCTTCCCCAGTAAACGATTTAAGCCGTATACTACCACGTTAACAGAACTTAAGTAAAACAAACAAAAATGTAGTCCTTATTCGTTCGGAAATTGTGAAGATAAATAGACAAGCAGATAATACCATCAAACTTGTGACGTATTGAATACGTCATAGTTTGTATATATATACGTTTATGTAAATACATGTTTCCTACATACTTACTCTATTACAAAATGTTATAGAGAAAATGATAATAATGGAACAAATGATTCGGATAACAATAGCTTGAAACGAATCGAGAATGTATAATGATGACGATATAAATAGACACAACAAATTTAGCTATTAACTGCTGCGCTTTACTCAATGGAGATAGAGAGGCGACGGCTAACTATTATCATGGACCAATAACCCAAGTTGGGTTATTGGTCCATGCTATTATCGATATCGATTATATACAAATATTTACTGTTATTTAAGGCCATAAATGGAATCATTATCATCGTGGTTACATATCATGTCTTAAACAACTGAGTTATTAGTTAATAACAACTTATTTACAGAACAGATATGTCTTACATATTTCCTTAACCCATCAAGGGTTTGATACCTGGAAATCTAAAAATCTAAAAAACTGAATTTCCGAATTAGGTCATATGTGGTGGCTACAATTATAATTTAATATTATATTCATATGAATATTCTATATCATATTATATTCATATATCATTTCTGATTCTGCATTAAGACAGGTCTATTTTGCACATTTCCACTCGCTGATGTCGTACGGTTCACTCGTATGGGGTAACTCCACGGATGCCAATAGAGTCATGCCAATGCAAAAACGTGCCGTACGCGTATTGGTTGGGGTAAAACACAGACATTCCTGCAGAAATCTCTTTGTAGCGCAACGCATAATGACGCACTACTCGCTCTACTTATACGAAATTATAATATACGTTAGAAATAATCTGTCTTCATTTGGTACTGTAAATGTTTCTGGCATCCCCCTTCGCCGTACCGGTCATTTGAGAAGTGTCGTCGGACGCATGGCACTTGCAGAGAAAAACCCGCGTGTCATCGGACCTACTTACTATGAGCGTTTACCCGCTACTCTCAGACTTGAACCGTCTGACGAAACTTCGTCTTACTTCTATTTTTATTGTAATTTTTACCGCATTAACATACTCTTGTATAATTGTTATCAACTTACGACGTTCCTTGATGGAGAATGATATTTGATATGTAATTTAATGACAACAATATTATATAATGAATTGTTAATTTTCTAATTATTGTGTGCTTTTCTTATAATTTTCCTTTTTGTCTGACGATCTCAATATAATTTCTTATACTTTGACATGTAGTGCAATTTATACTGTAATGTTATATTTGAGAAATAATAAATCTGAATCTGAATCTGAATCTATTTGTAACAATAACTTACATTATTATTTATATTAGGACTTACATTACTTGCATTACTTACACTACTTACATTATTTTGCTTTACATTTTTACTTCAAACATAATAGTTTTAGAGTTAAGTATATGTATTTGGGTGTGATGTACTGTGGTGGCATGGCTGCAATCGGTCACCATATGGTACTGCAGAAAACCAGCTCTGTTTGACTTTTCACGGTCTACAGTATTTATGCTGAGTCATGCTTAACATTTTATTAATTCTCTCAATATTTGTTTGTTTGTTTCTCTCACTTTATTTGTTTTTATCACATAAATGTGTATTAAATTAATAATGTATGTTCTATGTAATTTTGTTATACTTTTGTTTGTGTGTTTTGTATTCGTGCGGAATAAACGTGATATCTACGTATCTATGCATTTTTCAATGTATAATATTAGAGTAAGGAATTGTTTTTAAACGACAATGTAAAGCCCAGAATAATTTTTTCATGTTGTGTATAATTTTGATTTTATCATATAATACACATTTTACAACTCAGATTTAAATTCAACGATACTCCAAATAGCAAATATAAAAGTAAAGTGGTTTGTTTTGTCAATCATCGTGTCGTGTCGAGGCATATGCAGTTATAAATTTTTTTGGTGGCAAGAACGTAGGTTGTTTATCGACACCATGGACAAATAACTTAACAAGATTGCTAATCCACTACTAATGCCATGCTACTGATCGTAACTCTGAAAAAGATCCAATCCTGTTTCATCACTAGATGGCTTATATCGTAGTTTATATTATGTAAATGGCCGTGGACATTGATTGATTCCTCTTTAATGAAATACAAGTTCTCCGTTTTCATTTTTCCTTGTAATACTATTCAAATATTGACCTAAATGATCTGAAATTATTTTTTGACAAATTTGCGTAGCATTGTGCTTTACAAACTAACTCATAAATTGCATATGGGTAGATGGCGCTTATCTTAAAAAAAGGAATAGGTTGCAGTATCCATAAAAATCTGTGAAATAAGCGCCATCTAGTCGATTTGTTTGT
The DNA here is from genome assembly GCF_003589595.1 of Hyposmocoma kahamanoa. Classification (NCBI taxonomy): domain Eukaryota; kingdom Metazoa; phylum Arthropoda; class Insecta; order Lepidoptera; family Cosmopterigidae; genus Hyposmocoma; species Hyposmocoma kahamanoa. The sequence continues at coordinate 822,505 of NW_020653715.1, forward strand.
TATCACTAGAAATTAAAATATAATTATTTATTGTAACTTTTTCATTGAAAAAAACCGTCCTCAAAAGTTTGCTTATTATCTTTTTTCAATGTCCATGGGATCCCCTCATCAGATTCTGACTTGGTGACAATGGGACCACCATGATAGTGCACCTTTTCAAACAAAAAAAGAATTTTCAAAATTGGTCCACAACTGACAGAGATATCTGAAAACATTCATACAGCCTAACTTATAACCTCCTCCTTATTTTGAAGTCGGTTAAAATAGCTATCTGGTACTCGTCGCGACATCTTGTGTACCAATAGGTACTAAAGGTCACTGTTTTTTTTATTCCATCCCCAGCGCACCTCTACAAGTCGTGAGTTCAACGTCTAGTAGAAACGGAAAGTAGCTGCGACGGCGGCGGCGGGGTGGCGCGTGTGGGAATCGGGTCATCTCGAGAGGCGCTCTCGATACCGACTTTAGTGCTCTCATGCACCACTATTGGTGCTTTTTGCTCTATTGTCATGACAGTGGTACCTTGGCTGATAGGCTAGTACTTCGTCGACAGTTACTTAATATGGAGTTATTATTATTGGTACAAAGACAGAATGTACACTCCCAACTGCCTCCGTGGCTGAACGGTTACCATGCTACGCAGAGGTCCCAGGTTCGATTCGAGCCCTGAGAAATATTTGTATGGCCTACATTTATTTCACTCGTGAGTTTAAGTGTAATTAGTGGTTGTCTGTGTGTGTGTCCATGGCACTCGCGACACAGGGTTTCTTTTGTGCGGGGCTATGTTGAGTGTGTGCGTTATTATTATTACACGAAATAGTTATTTGTTATGCAAGGCTGCAAAGTTGTTGTTTGACGGGAGTGTTTGTGTTGAAACCTGGGCAAGCGAAGGAAGCTGAGATTGAAGTACGAGTGAAGCGAGTGGTTCAAAAATAGATTCCTGAGCGTAACGAGGGATTCAAGACACGAGACGCACAACAACTTTGCTTCCGAGCGAAACACACAACTTTTCACCTCACTATAGCGAGGAAAATGGTAGTTATAGAAAGAAAAACAGTTGAACTGCAAAATATCACATTTATTTTAATTAAAAGAAAAATTTTATCTTCAGATGCGTTCTGAATGTACTCCTCGACAATTTTCATTCTGGCTTGTACCTACTTTTATTTTATGTGATTAGGTGATAATTTAAATTATTTTAGTTCTTCAACGAATTAAAATAATTTAATAAACACAATTAGTTATCATTGTCAATTTAATGTCACCAATAATAAGAATAAAATATACCAACGAATTTATATTACATAAATAAGTCACGACAAATCGCGTAGTTGAACGTGTCATTCATTGTCTTTTTTTTTATCGAAAGAAAAAGTTAGTTCCACCACAGTCCATCGTCAAGTTCGAATTTCAAAAACCTTTTCCACCCTAGCGGCCAAAAAATGCTTTTGCGCGCAGATTTCTAATGAGAAAGAAACCTTTCCGAGCTAGTGAGGTGAAAAAAAAAATGTTTTCGTTATGACTGGACTGAACATCTGTTTCCTTGCCGTGGCTACAGACACTGGTTCATCATTTGCGAATACCGTGTAATAGGTACGAGATTTTAAGACCTAATTATGTAATTATTGCATACAATACTTTTTCTATTAGTAAATAAAATAATGAAACGGAACCAATATTTAATTGCCAACCCATGACAAAAAACGCAGTTTTTAAAAAAATAAATTGTAACCCATTTGTTAGGGTAGGCTAAGGTTCCACCACACAGCCTCTTCATATATTTAGACGAATGCCAAACAAACACTACAAAACAAAAGAACCAAAGAGATAGAATAGAACTGGCCCAGTACCGCAAATATTTTAACCAAGCATTTTTTTTATAAGCATTTATGTCCCGGTTACATGACTTTTATAGTGCCACTGGCGAGGCGAGAATTGAAATCTCACCGACCTACTTCCACCAAAAATTGCCATCGCGATCTCGCGCTATGGTTATGGATAGTGGATACAGGGCTGTTCGTCTAGCGTTAATACTCGGCTAAATTACCAAGTCACGTAAATTCTTATTATTAAATATGTTAACGGAAGAAGAATCAGATGAAGATACTGTAAGACGAAATAATCATGTTGTAATACAAGCTGTTTGTACCTTCTAAGATAAAATAAATAAATAAATAACAAACATTGACTTACAATTATATGGACGTCGGGTCCGCGCTAAAAAGTGTCCGCACTTGTAAGGCGCTAAAATCGTATACAGAGCGCGACACTCCGCTTTAGTCTTCATTTGTTCTACTGACAGCGCGATACTGCGATGACATAACAATTTAAATTTCGAATAGGTTGACTTGGGACATTTTTTTCGTGGTTTTTGTATTAGACCCGTCGTCCATTTAGTTGTAAGTCAATGATAACAAATAAAAATAAAAGAACTTTTCCGAAAATAACTTTTTTTATATAATCTTTTATCCCAAGGCAAATGTTACGAACTAGCAAAATACACATAAAAAAGTTTACAATTTACATTTTTTGAAATAATATTTACATAATTTCGAAAATGTGTGAACATTTACATTTCAATGCACGCGACTGTATCCCACAATCTCGCGATTGACATTAATAGCCATCGCGAGCACGCGCGATATCGTACGAGACATCGTGAATCGCGTTACCGTTAACAAAGAGTTTATTTAGGCAGCAATACGGTTCAATGTTACATCAACAAATATTTCAAATCTCGTCTCGCCTATCCTCGTCAATCCCGACCATTTCCACCAAAGATGACTAGACTAGACTAGATGCGCCAGGAGAGAATTGATATTTTGTCATACAAGTTTTAAAAATCGTCTCGCCTCACTGGTGGAAATACACCCTTAGGCCAATTTAACCGTTAAAGCGTTTAAGTAACGTCCTAAATGATATTTTAATTAGCAAAAATACGACGTTATTTTTGAAACTCATCATAGTTCAGTGTACAGAACTATAATGAAACTTTTCAACTCAGTGGCGAGTACCATAGACAATAGAATTTGATTCATAACTTAAAAGATTGCCTTTGATATGGTTTACGAAATTATAATTGGTAGATTAGAGTGCAGGAGTAGAAAAAGATTTAAAAAGAATTAAAAGTGTCAAGTTTATACAGACCTCTGACACTTACTGTCAAAATGATTCCGATTAATCAGTTACTAGTTATTAAAAAAATTAATAAATTAACTTAGTTTAGAGATTTTTTGCATTATCCGTCCTGTGTATCTGCGTATGTTCACATTATTGTTTCTATCCCTTGGAAGCGCACTTGGAAGGGGTCGATTTTTTCCTTAAGCAGAAACACTCACACATGTACAAACGCGTACTTGACTTGCGCATCTTTGTGCGCGGTAAAACCGACCATTGAGGTCACCAAACTTTTTACATTGATAATTTCTTAGAATTTAATACCGGACGCTTGAGCTTCTCAGTGAGAGCTCGATGGTCCTTATGATGTCATGTACCTACCTATGATTTGAAATTACGTATTTGTGAATATTTAGTAGCAATATATACAGTGACGGGACGAACAAGTCGTGCGCCTGATGGTAAACTACAAGCCTGTCAATAACAGACCTGAGACTAAGTTGACAAGTACCATGTGCCTGTAATTTCACCTGCACACTTACCCTTCAAAATCGGAACACAGTATTGCTAACGTTACTGCTTGGCGGCAAAAATAGGTAAGGTGGCAGTACTTCCCTGGAAGAACTGTTTTACAAAGAGCTCTACTGCTTGCACAACGTACTTTTGCGTAACGGTAAAAGAAAACAACGTGATGAAACCAGCATGTAGAAGAGGGTTTACAACCCTTGGAATACGAATAAAGTCTCCAACCCTCATTAGGCTAGAGTATATGGACTAAGGCTGCTGGACAAATAATAGTAAACGGAAACCTAATTTCTGGTTAAAGGCAATTATAATGGTGAAAAATATTTTTTCACTGTGGTCTTATATCTTTCTGATTTGGCATTGCGGTACAGTAAAGAAAATTTAAATTCAACTCTATGCTACTTCCAAAAAACACTGTTCAAAGCCCAAAAGTGAAGGCAATTTTACAAACTTACGCTTTTAAAAAAAAATTATATAAATACACGACAGACGTAAAGTAATTTCTGGTTACACATCAAAAATACAAAACATAATTATAAGTTTTTTTTTTTTTAAATGATCTCAACCTCGACTGTTTACTTATCGGGTTTTGTATTGGAATTACATTTATTTGTCAAGTTTTACGTACCAAAAGTGCACTAAACCTATTCATAATCTAATTTGCCACCTTTAGAGTTGAAATGTTTTCTTCTCTTTCCAACAAAAAAATAATCATCAAAATCGATTCTCAAATGCCGTAACATTCATAAATAAATACAATTGAGAACCTCTTAATTTTTTGCTTCTTTGGTTAAAAACACAATAGAATAGTTACGAAATTTCAGAGGGAGGTATTATCCGCTCTATATACATTATATTTAGGTAAATACTCGTATATACCGCGCTTATTCCGATCTTCGATTATAAGTTACATAATCAAACGTCAGAATGAGGTCGTAGTGCAGTCGAAGACCACCCGTGAGTTGGGCTTGGTCGAGATCAGTTAAACTGAGATTGGGAAACTAATATGATAAGTATGTTTTTTTTTCTTCTAGGTTTGGTAATACGGTTTTCTTCAAGTGTAATGTGTTATATATTGAACTATATCAATCAGTTTACTTTCCAATGCCAGGTATAGTTCTCTAAGTAGCGGGTTTTAGCCATAGTTTCTATTTACCAGGTCAAAGAGAAACATATCAATCTAGAGCTGATTAGAAAAAGCTTTTCTTCTATGCAATTAGAGCGGAAAAGACGTTGCGTATCGAAGATGGGGCACTACGATGTACCCAACCCGTGTTCGCTGTCACCCAAGGAGACCTGTGCCCTGTAGTGGGACAATATACCACAGGTTATAAATTAGTCGTTAATCGTGATTTCGTACTGTAAACAGCGTAACATGCTATACACTTTTGTTCGAATATCACCTTGAGTGCAATGGAACAAGATCCGTCAATGTGTAGCTTGACGTGCTACCGTCTATACAATACTATTTAGAAATATAAACAATATTAAAATTAGCGAATAGAAAATTGGCTAATTTCGGAATTAAATTGGCTTAACATTATGGCAATACTTGCAATTGCCCGTGGGGCGGGCGGAGCGTTCCCAGCACGTAAAAACACGTTATTTTATGACTCTGTGTTACATACATACCACGTTAGACATATTGTAGTCAAATTGGTAGAGTATATCGACGTCATTCAAGCTCCGAAATGCACAAACATAGGTTTATTTCTAGTTAATTGAAAAACTCTTAACACGGCTTTCCTATAAACATAAAAAAATCTAACGATAAATAGATAATACCAGCGCCTATATGAAAAATCAGCGCAAAAATATCTTAAGTGTTTATTGACCACATAAAAACACAAAAAACGATTAAAATTTATTCTGATATATATATATATATATATATAAAATAACATATAGATGAGCGTTTTCCAATCGACGAAATTGATTGTAGATATTAGTTTCTTGACATCATCATTATCCACCCCGTATACTTCTTAATTACACTTTTATTCACGCTATAATTTAAAGATATCCTTCTAGTGCGTTGTAATAGGTTGGCCAAGAAATCCATGCGGTTTTTATTTTTAAAATATTATATTGTCTATGGTCATTTTAAATATAATTTTGGCGCGCACTTCCAAAGAAGACAGGAAAGTGGACGGAAAGTTATCAATTTATGAAAAACGCCGACTTGTTTGTCCCGTCATTTGGTATTATAAAAAAACTTTATACTAAAGATGTTTGAAATAAATATGCACCGAAATGTTCATTTTAAAAGAGCAAGTTACAGTTTCTATTCTTGTCAGGGTTAATATGTCTTACGAATAAGCAGAGTAGAGTTTACTCAGTATGACGATTTCCAGTGTAATTTGCTTACTTATGACATAACCCTACCCTACCCTACCCTACCGTACCCTATTTGTACTCGGCATGTTAGGCTATTATAGACTGGAAGTAAGAAGAGAAGTAGCTCTCGCCACTTATTAAAAGTACTGCGTGGTAAGATACACAACCCATGTGTTCTAAACACAGTTCAGCTGTATGTACCTGACGGGTACGTAGGGCGACGCCGGCGGCCGCCGCTGATGTGGGTGCAGCGCGCGCGCACCAATCTGCTGCACAACGCGCCCCATATGCGGGCGCTGCGTGCCCTCAACGCGGTATCACACGACATTGATTTGTTCGATTGTACTCTGAATGAATTCGCACAGGCCGTATATTGTAGAATATCAATGGAAGTTTGTTATAGTTAACATGTACCTACGTAAATATTTTGTTAGTAACTACACTATTGTATTAGGTTATACATGTAATGATAGTTGTAAGAGGTAAAAATAAATAAATAAATAAAGATTCTTTGACTTTGACTATATTTGACCTTCGGAATAGTATCTACAAATCACAATAAATAATCACAGTGCGAACACTAAAAAAACTGACGTCAAAAGTTCGTGGAATTACATATATTTGCCAAGTTTTATTGAAATCGGTTACCGGAAAGTGTGCGAAACCGGATTCACCTAGTTTGCGACCCTTGGAGATGGAATATTACCTTCAAATTAAATGGGCCCAATGGGCTCTTTCCAATCATTAAAATCGGTTCACACATTTTTCAAAGACTTATCGTGTAACTTACATAAAAAAAAATGTTGAGAACCTCCTCCTTTTTTTTTGAATTAGGTTAAAAAAATGTCAAAAAGTAAAGAGATAAAGAAATACTTTGTTGTGTGTGTTGGAGTGGATAACGAAAATTAGATCATACTATTGTTTATTATTTTGAGTTTGTTATTTAATTTCTTTTTGCACTAAACATGGCGTACAATTTACCTTCCTCCCTGCATTAGCGACATACACTTTACTTCTACGTATTGCCGTACAACAAATTCAACGATAAAACAAAACTATACCAATATGTGCACATAACATTTATGCATCGTTTTAGAATATTGCACCTTAGTAAAAGGCGTTAAGAGATATTATTACTGCGTAATCATGGCTAGGTGCAATTATATGTACATTGATCATGCTTACTGTACTGAATTAGTTTTCTGGCACGGTCAGCGTAAAAAAGTAGAGCAAGTATTAAAAGTAATCATAATGAGAACATTAGTAGTCCAGTTCACACTGAGATTCCGGGTTCGATTTTCAGTAGAACCAATTTAGGATATGAACTGTTGAATATTTATTTATAGTACAAAGTGACGGAACGAACAAGTCGTGCGCGTGGTGGTAAGCGATTCGCATATCCATAACAGTTGCAGTGCCACTCAGAGCTTTAAATCACAAAGATCTTAGGGGCACTGCCACTGCACTCGACACCTTGAGACATAAGTTGACAAGTTCCATGTGCCTGTAATTTCACCAGCGCCTCTTCCAAACCGGAACGCAGGAATGTTCGCATTACTGCTTGGCGGGAGAAATAGATAAAGTGCTCTACTGCTACTTAATAAATAATCAAATATACATATATGGAAATGAAATATATTCATTGTTATTTTGCTATCGCTATGGTTACCGGCGAAGACATGTCAGTTCTCCACCGCGATTTCTGAAGATGGATCCTTCAACGCGCCTTGGAATGGAGTATTTGGTCTACGTGACGCAGTGCACGGGATGTTGGTAACTGACTGGAGTAGTGGCTTGCTGGCAGCGACGAATAATTTAAGCTTTTGTCAGTCGTACTCAGCTGGTCGCTAGAGCATTGCGTTTTTTTCCTATTTACGTAATTTTCATTTAAATATATTATTTTAATACTTACCTGTTATTATAATAGTTCACTCGCTCGTGAATTGCCATCCTCGTCGCCCATTTTTATATATTTATTTAAGTAAAATATAATATATATTTCGAAATTGTTATTTTGCTACTGAGTTTCGCTATGGTTATGGACACATGTCATGAACGTTTCTAAATTGATTCTAAGTTTAATTATTTAATTACGTTGCTCCGGTACTCATATTACAGAGAATACCCAAATTAGGGGTATGTCTACTCTGATCGCCTGATAGATTGGTAGTGGAAACCGATAACCTGCAATGTGTGCACTCTGATCACGATATCAGTTTCATCTCATATTTAACTACGAATTATGGCCTAAACCTTTTTTCGAGGAGGCTCAGACCCAACTGTTAGACGTCTATAAGTAACAAGATAAGCGTGCATTAGCAGATATACTAATTTGTTGTGCTATCGGTAGTCGTCCTTAGCACATGCGCGTGACGCAAGCGGCGCAAGCGTAGGAAAGTAGCGCGGCGGGTTATCATTATCACAGGTGTGCACAAGCCCTAATGTCACTCTCACATGTCTCACGGTTTGCTGGGTACATTTTTTATTTATATGAAACACCAAAAGATTACGCATTAAGCCCTTACCGTTGGTATAATAAAGTCGCATGTGATTTGGTTTATGATATCAAATAACGTGACGAACAAGTCGTGCGTCTGGAGTTAAGTGACATGCCTATCCGTAATAGTTGCATTGCCTATCAGAGTCTTAAATCACATAGATTGGAGGGGTATTGCCATTACGCCCGTCACCCAGAGACTTAAGTTGTCCAGTCCCATGTGCCTGTAATTTCACCAGCATCTTTAACCATTATTATTATACATTTCGTAGCAGCAGAGCTCCTTCTGAATGAGTCTGTCCGGAGAAGTACTACCACCTTACCTACTTCTGCCGCCAATCAGTGATGTGAGCATTACTGCGTCCCGGTTCTGAAAGGTAAAGGTGCTGGTAAAATTAGTCTCAGGGTGACCGGCGCGGTGGCAGTGTTCCTAAGATCTTTGCAAAACTCCTTCAAAACACCGCTTGCCCGCGACACAACCGTTCTCCAACTACGACCTCTCCGTTGTAGCGAGTAATGAGTAATTGATTGAGCAGTAAAATTATAATAAATAAGTCTGCGTTAATTTATTGACATATTTCTAAACAATATTAATTAGTCAAGTAGATTAAAAATTCAAACGAACCCTTATTTCTAGTCACGAGTCTATTCAAATTCAAACTTTGGACTTATTCCCATCTGATCCCGTAAACTTGATCCCCTGATGGATACGTTTTATTCTAATTTATTTTTTATTCCCTTCGGATCCCTTATGCAGGGGATCTAGAATAAATATTAGTATTTTTTTAATTCCCACCTGATACCCTGGCACTTACAAGCTTATTTTTTTATTCCTTATTTTATAGGTAAGCAAATCACACTTGCATTTTTTAAATTTATTTAAACAATATTTGTAAGGCAGATTCTCTGCCCTTTGTAAATAGATATTTGTTCATATTTATCAACGCTATTTATTCAATTATCTGTTACAAACAAACAATTAATTAACTTTAATATTCCAAGAATCCCTCCCGTGCCAAAAAAAACATTTTATTGTTACCCATGTTCTACAAATTATGCCAAAAACATATTTATTAGACGCTCGTGTATTAATTATAATGACAAATTTAATGACATTGACGTTTTTTCTTTATCATTTATTAGTTACAAGCAAAAAGTGGGAGATATTATATTTGACGGAGGGCCCCATGGATGATTTAGAATAATTAAAACCTCTGTGACAGTTGGTTTAAATTACTGTCTTCACTATCATTTTTTAACCGACTTCAAAAAAGGAGGAGGTTCTCAATTCGACTGTAAGTTTTTTTTTTTTTTTTTTTTTTTTTGTATGTATGTTACGCGATAACTCCGGTATTTGTGAACCGATTTTGATGATTCTTTTTTTGTTCGAAAGAGGGTACCTTGGATGTGGTCCCATTTCAATTTCAAGGAAATATTCCACCTCTAAGGGTGGCTGTTCACACATGAAGACTTATTATACAAATAGCGCCTAAATTTTATACGGAGCAATTGTTTTAATAGTTGATTTTACTATGCGAGTACTTTAAGCAGTGAACACCAATTTTTTTATTCTCCTATGTTAAGTCCCGTGCACGGTCCTAGAAGCCGGATTTTGTCTACCTGAATTCAAAAATATATAACCTTCAAATCAAGAAAATAAGTGAAATAAGTGAAATAACTGCTAGTCGTCAAGGTCGTGGATATAGGCTGGTGAAGATGTACATAGCCCTTTTAATTTTCACGACAAAGGCTATCCACATTCAACTGGTTGGTGACTTGACAAGCAATCATTTGTTGGTGCTTACAACGACCTTTCAAAATTTTTTAAAAGTAATTGTGATTCGTAGTCGTCTGAGGCCACCAATGAAGAAATAAATTTCTATTTGTTTTAACCGATTTCAAAAAAAAGGAGGAGGTTCTTTCTTCTACTGTATTGTAATATGTATGTTCCACAATAACTCCAGCATTTGTGAACCGATTTTTAACCGACTTCAAAAGAAGGACGAGGTTCTCAATTCGACAGTAAGTTTTTTTTGGTGATTCTTTTTTGTTGGAAAGATGGTACCCCAGCATTGGTCCCATTTGAATTTGAAGAAAATATTTCAGCCCTAAGGGTGATAAACTAGGGTGATGAATCCGGTTTCGCGCACTTTCCGTTAACCGATTGTAATAAAACTTGGCACATAAGTGTAATAACAAAGGAAATAAAATGTTATGGTCATCTAAAGTTGATATGATGATGGAAGTGGCAAACGGATGAGAGGAACTCCTCAATAGTGTACAGTAACTACATTGTGTCTGGGCTCATATGATTCGATCGAGGACTACCTGCTTTTTAATTTTCCTGCTTTTGCTTCCTCAAGCCATGGAACGAACACAACGAAAACGGGGTACTAGCAGCAAGACAGATCTTAATATTTTCATGGAACTGACATTTGTGGTATTAATATAAATCAAAACTAGTATTTGGAGAGATTACGCAGCCTCGTCATTTCGGTTAAAGCTTTTTCGTCATGGGGTCGACTTAATAATCTCCAGTATCAAGTCCTGTATAGTGGCGAACTAGAGGATATTTCGATGAAACTTAGCAAATAGACGTAATTCCACGTACTTTTGAGGTCGGTTTTTTTAGTACTCTGTACTGAGATTATTATTTATTTCTTTTCTCATAGGTGTCACCAATTCTTTTCTTTTTGTATAGATGTCTATTGTACTACTTGTAATACTTGTAATTATTTAATGGAACATTTTTTTTTACAATATCAAGTGACGGGACGGACAAGTCGTGCGCCTGATGGTAAACTACACGCCTGTCCTTAACAGTTGCAGTGCTACTCAGAGCTTTAAATCGCAAAGATCTGAGGGGCACTGCCATTACGCCCTTCGCCCTTAGGCATAAGTTGACAAGTCACATGTGCCTGTAATTTCACTAACTCCCTTCAAAACCGGAACACAGTAATGCTGACATTACTGCTTGGCGGTAGAAATAGGTAAGGTGGCTGTACTTTCCAGGATGAACTCTCTCAAAAGGAGCTCTACTGCTACTAAAATCGGGACCGTTACTGATTTAATGTATTTTTTTAGTAAGATTTAAAAAGGGTTGTATGTTTTCGTAAATAAAAAGGAAATCTGTGCTATTATTATTTCAAATATTATAGTTAGAGGCAACTTAACACTTTTTTGTAAGCCTAAGTTTTTGTATCACGATTGTTTTAAGCCTTATAAATTGCAAATTTGAAATATTAGGATTTATGAAAACGAATGTCTAGAACAGCCTGTTTATTTGTATACCTCGTATTAACGTTACGTCATAAATATACTGTGATAATAAACTATAAAGATGGTTTAAACAACTGTAACGGAGACCGTAACGTTTGAGCATTTGTTACCATTACAAAGAACAATCTCATTATCATTCGATCTGTAAAAAAAATATAAATAAACGCAAACGATTAAAAAACAATTTTAAGTATCCCAGGTATCTGTGAGATTAGCGATAAGGCATTTTGCAATTTACAAACTTAATTTTAAACACGTAACAAGGTTGCAAAATTCTACGCACCCATACTTATTTCTATTGCAAAAGTTTTAATTCTAAATTAGAAGCAAACAATCGGTTAACCGTGTTTCCGAGTTAGGAGTAAAATCACTCTACATTGCCTCAAGCGGGTAGAACGATTGCTTTTAAATTTTGATATCGACGATTCGAATCCTAGTAGCAGCATGTACCTATGACTTTATATTCTAAGTTAGTGAAGGTTTAGCAGCAATACCCTCTCTTACAGCAAAGGAAAAAGTTTCGCTGCCCTTGAAAATCATGCGAGGACCAATAACGACCTTGTTGGCTAAAGGTTCGTACTAGAGGAGAGTTTTTAAATAAAAAGCACTCAAATAAGTTTGGTTTTTAATATAAGTTTTTAAGCACATAAGCATGCTTGTCGTTTTAAGCGTAAGCCCAATACTGAACAATTTCATTTTTTACAAAGTGCCTACCTTTCAAATCCTGTCATCTATGTTTCCTAAACAAATTAATTCGTCAATGTGAATAATAATGTTATAAATATAAATAAAACTCGTGTTTTACAAATAAACTTGCTTAACATATGATAACCTGTTCTCGTTTTTCGCTGTCAACACTATGTTGCAAGTTTTTTTTAACATAAAGTCTTGGCGCTGAAACGTTTTTCTAAACAATTTTATAAGCTTCAAATTAAAAAGCATTTTAAGCACACTTATTTAAAAAAACATAACGTTCGAACGTTTAAAATTAATAAGCGGTTTTTCCCATCTCTATTTTGCACTATAGGCGTTGGATGAGGAGGTTCCGGGTTCGAATCTCGGCAGAACCAATTCGGGAAATAAACTTTTCTAAATTGGTTCTGAGAGTCTACTCCCGTCCTCCATCGGACATACGTTCGATATAATTACTGTTAAATAAGTAATACTGGACCACAATGGAAAGTATGATGAATCTTCATTCGTATCATGCGTTTTTTGACTTGGTCGTGTATTACTTATTTCACAGTAATTGTTTCGAACTAGTAACTGTCCGATAAAGAACGTGAGTAGACCACCTGTGTCCTGCAGAAGGCCTATTATATTATATCGATTAGCCATCGCTCTTCCGCAAGATGCTGGTCACTCTGACCTCAAAGATGTACAGATTATATCTTTCGAAAAACAAAAACGCGGTCATCGCCTTCACGTGTTAGTTGTTTACGTAGAAAAGAACACAAAATACTTAAAATATATATTATGTAAACTAACTGTAACGTTTATAAGAAGAAAGTTCAAACTCATAATTACAGAACTTATCATTACATATTTTAAGACTGTTTTGAATACATTTGAATATTATGCAACATTTGAATAACGTTATTCTTAAATTATTCAAAACACTGTATATCATACTTAAGTACCTTTACGGGTACATAATCTTTGTTTTCCTTTACTGTTATCGGTAATAACGTAGTATCATGGCAAAGTACCAGGAATAAATGAACATGAAGAGACTGGTACGACTCGAAAAGACGAAAGAATGGGATGTAATAGCAGAGCTCCTTTTGAAAGAGTTCGTCCAAGGAAACACTGCCACATTACCTATTTCAGCCACCTAACAGTAATGTGAGCTTTGCTGCGTTCCGGTTGTGAAGGTAAGGGTGCTGGTTAACCAGAAGCACGATCTGTTCGTCTGCTGCTGTAAAGTTGTCTGCTTATCGGTATTTTTCAGGATATATCACAGAGAGTGTGAGATGGAATTATACGATTTATTTCCACCTTCCCCTTTCCATCACCGGGGGACTAGGCGTAGGCTTGGCTTCCACCCCTATGTTGTTGATATTCCAAAGATTCTCACGACATTTATATGGCGAACGGCTATGGAGTGGAATTCCTTGCCTGCAGACTTGTTCCCTGAACGTTATAACTTGGACCTTTTCAAGGCGAGACTGAATAGGCATTATTTAGGTGTGCATGCTCCATCGTCGACCTCATCGTCACTTTCCATCAGGTGAGATATTGGAGGTCAAATGCGCACTTATATTTTATAAAAAAAGACGAATTTTTGTAAATTAGTTCTGGTTTTAATATTTTCGTTAGTCATGTTACAGGTGCAATCCGTTTTGCCAACGAGGTTGTCGAAAATTAAAAATAAACATCTGGCACGGTATGCTAGAAGACGTCGGTTCGAATCTGGTCGGATCAAAGGAATGTTTTCTGAGTGTTCGATCTTTGTATTAATAATTATAACAAAGTAGTGGAGCAATTTCACAAAAATAATTAAATATCAATTCAACAAAAATTTTAAAATAAACATGTTTTATTTCTACTACACAACAAAATGTATGGATAGTCACAACATACTTTATAATCGGAACAAATCTCAGTAGACATACCGCTTATACCTTTGATGATACACCTTCGTGGACTATATTATTGTTAAACTTTCTCAAAAAATAAAAGAAACTACAAAGGCGGAACAAATGTATCACGCCCATATTGTTTTATGAACAATTTCATATTATTAACCACTATTATCGTAGTAACAAGCAATAATAATAAAGTAAGACACAGCTAACTATTAAAGCAATAAATGCAATGTAATTAAAAAAAACCTTTTTTTGAGTTTATGACGACGGTAATGTACAAGATAATCACACCAATTATTTGGTCTTAAATCAGATCGTGTACTATCTATGAGTACCAGAGCTGCGGAATTCCCAGACGAACGCCTAGACCAGACACAATTTAGGAAGTTCATTTCTCAAATTCAAAGAAGAAAGAATCACAGAGCTTTGCTTAGGTGGCGAAAATTTGCTGCATATCATCATCATCAGCCTATTGCAGTCCAGTCCAGTCCTATTGCATATATTGTGTATTAAAACCATGATTAACCCACTAACAATTTAATTTTCTTTTATATCTGTATTTCACTTGTTTTTCTTAATTTTTCTTTTATATATTGTACACTTACAATATATAATTTGAATTAAATCACTAATATTTTTAATTTATTTTTTAAACATTATATTTATATTATCTTCCTATTTATTTGGTTTCTATTCTAATTATTATTATATGTTTAAATATAACTAAATGGAAAAATGACGTCAGCGAGCTGAATATCGTATCCGCGATTACCTCTAGGTTATAGCTGAAAATCAGCGGTTTGCTCTTGAGTAAACACCGACGCTGAGCTATGACCTTTTTGCACTGCTGCAGCACACGTACATAACTGGGTGTCTAGCAGTGCTGCGACTCTGCTGTTTTTGTTTATTTTTTGTTTTGTTTGTGTTTTTGTGTTCTTTTTTATTATTTTTTTGCTGTTATGTACGTGTGAATGTAGTAACAAATAAACGTTTTATCTCGGCTTTCACCCCTATGTTGTGGATATTCCAAAGATTCCCACGACGCGTTAGGTTCCACATTTATATGGCGAACGGCTATGGAGTGGAATTCCTTGCCTGCAGACTTGTTCCCTAAACGTTATCACTTGGACCTTTTCAAGGCGAGAGTGAATAGGCATTATTTAGGTGTGCATGCTCTATCGTCGACCTCATCGTCACTTTCCATCAGGTGAGATAGAGGTGAAATGCACACTTATATTAGAAAAAAAAATTAATATGTGCGTGTGTGGTGCGAGACACGCAAACGAAATACATAAGACTGGCATCAAAACCGATAAAGAACTAATAATATTCAAGCAGAACAAAACAGCTGAAACAGACGGAATAACAATATTAAGCTAACACGAAAAAAACATCACGCTGTAGATCCCACCTCGTCACACTAGCTAATTGAATGAAAAAAATGAAAGTTTCGGTTGGGTAGGCTGCATACCCCATATGTCTTCCCATCCTGGCTGCAACAATTCCACATACACGATACTGTCTGTTAGCCACACTGACATCGGTTTATTTGGATCTCGCCTTCTTACAGGTGCTTATAATACATTTTGTATTGCCACCCGTAATAATAGAATGTACTTGAATATACTACTATTGGGCATCAATTCTAATGGTCAATGATAAAACATTTGTCTTGCATAGACATGCGGTTAAAGCAATTTACAATCTAGGTCCCTGAGTGTCGTTGAGAGATAAAGTTTAAAGAAATTAACATTCTTGTACTGGCGTCACAATACATTTATGAAAATGTAATTTATGTTACGAAGAATAATATATTTTTTCTTATAAAACAATGATAAGCCTAACTTTAATACGAGAGATAGAAATAAACTGACTGTTATTGACAGTCACCTTTACAAATTAATTTAGGGGCAGTATATAATAATTTTATAACTAGGCATACTTTACAAGGTAAGGCGTGACTTCACACCTGAACAGCTTTTAAATCTGTATAAAGCACAACTTCGATCGTACATGGAGTACTGCTGCCACCACGGCTCTGCCCATTGCCAGTTAGCTGCCTTGGACTCGGAGGAGCGAAAAACAAAGAGACTTATTAACAACAATTCTCTTGTGGAGTCGAAGCTCCAAAATCTCGACCATCGCAGAAAAGTAACCTGCTTGTCGGTTTTCTATCGAATACATTTCGGAGGGTGTGCGCAGGAACTTTCCAATTTAATACCACCCTCGCCGTTCCTCCTCCGGTCGACTAGAAGGTCCGGAACACTCCATCCTTATGCCGTTGATGTACCACCCATTCGCACTAAGCGCTTTGCTTCCTCTTTTCTAATGCGTGCAAAGGAATGGAATACTCTACTTCTGCTTCTGTATTTCCCGAAAAGTGCAATTTGGGGCTATTCAAGGCTAGAGTGAATAGGCATTGTTTTAGGCAAAGGCGTCCCATCGTCGCTTAATATCAGGTGATATTATGGCCAAGCGTGTGTGTATTATATATTTAAAAAAAATACACTTCTATAATAAGAATCCGGTTGATATTCAAAATTTGCCATTTACAAGGTTTGAAACCGTCAACTACTGAAACAAAAACTTCAGGATAATACTGCGTCTGTAGTGGAACGGTTACCATTCTGGCCTGCCAGGTCACGGGTTCGATTCCCGGGCCGGGAGTAATATTTGAATGGCCTACATTTATTTTTCTCGTGAGTATGGTCAAATTTGTGGTCGTCTATGTGTGTGTTCATGGCACCCGCAACACATGGTTTCGCTGGTGCGTAGCTATGAGAGTGATTTAGCTCTTTCACGTTGTCTCCATCCATAATGTTTGAAACAAATATTGTTAATGATAAACATGTACAAATTTTTATTCACAAAAGGCATCTCCTAGAATTTCTTACTCATTCTCCTCAGGGAATATGCCTTACGAATGAGTAGTAGAGTTTAACCAATGTGAGGATTTCCAGTATAAGTTGATTACTAATGAGATAAAGATATATTATAGTTTGAAATTAACTAAAATGAGCTTCAATAGCGTTCCTCTTTTGTATAGCTAATACGTTGGGCAACTTAGCTGCCGGCGTTTGGATTTCATTAATTAGCCTAATAAAAATGTTTCAGGCAGCAATAAGGGCTTCGGCGGCCAGCAAGATCATTTCGGCTGGTCTGAAAGATGACAGTTCACTCTGGCCGTAATGATTTCCAGGTTAAAAGGAGAGTTTTGGAAATAATTTCACTCCGAAAATGGTTGCGTAAGTAAGTAGCGACAAACGTTTCCTGACAATCGACGAGATATCCAGAAGTTACAACAAAAACGAAATCGGATTCATTCACAATTCCGCTACGGTGCACTAAGTGGAACAAAACACGGCACAGGCCTAAAATAGAACAAAATTATATAACAATGTAATAACAAACTGTTTTTTAGACGAAGCCTTCGCCTTGGCGCGCTGTGTGCTCACTCGACCGGTCAACTTGTGATCTGATCAAGATGTTTTGAAACATTTCACGGCTCTCAAAATATTTTTCACTTTTCGACAATGACCCATTTTCAATTAGAAGCCATGTAATTAGCAATTATTTGCTAGATTTTTTGAAAGTTTTGTTTATGTTAAATAAAACTCCATTCAACTATTTAAATTACCGACCCATCCGAAGAACAGAGGCTGATGTAGTTATACAGCCAAAATATGATAAATACATAATCTCGTTATTTAAAATAAGGCCTATCTGTGGGTTTTTTCATAATTTTTATATCTTATTCCGTTTCGGACATACAAAGTCGAACACCGGTCGATCTGATATCCATAGCGAAGAACAACGAACTTAATGCACAATGCACTACGAATTAGCAGTCTTGCACATAGGCCTTTGTTCTACGGATGAGTCGTTATCTTTATTGTAATCATACTTAGATATAATACTTGAAATCCATAGCATGGTGATAAGCAATAGCGTGTTAACCCATAACAACTCGAAAAATTGAGATTTTTAATGTCAAGTTGTAGCTTGTCATGTCATCTAGATTTTACAAACTAAGAGATTTGAAACCTCCGTATATTTAAATTGTAACAACAGTTGAAATATATAATGTAAATATAAAGCCGTAATGTGAGCATTACTGCGTTCCGGTTTTGAAGGGGCACATGGGACTTGTCAACTTACGTCTCAGGGTGACTGGCGCAGTGACAGTGCCACTCAGAGCTTTGCGATTTAAAGCTCTGAGTGGCACTGCAACTCTTATGGACAGGCGTGTAGCTTACCATAAGGCGCACGACTTGTTCGTCCCGTCACTTGATATTATAAAAAAAAAGCTTTACTGCTATTAAACTTTTGTTTCACTATATAGTTTTAAGACTCTTGTAGTGCAAATTTTGGTCAGAACCTTATTATAGAACCTTATTTATTTATTTATTTGTATCTTCGTTTCGACATTCATCAGTGCTGGGCGTTTTTCATGAATTAGAAACTTTCCGTCCACTTTCCCGTCTACTTTTGAAATGCGCGCTAAAATATTATATTTAAAATGACCATAGACAATATGACGTGAAATTACCTTAGTTCCTTTATTTTTTTCCATCCTGTAAGGAAATTACAGGCACTTGTCAATTTATGTCTCAGATTTCAGATCTTTGTGATTTATAGCTCTGGGTGGTACTGTAACTGTTGGTATCATAAAAAAACTCACCAAACCACGGAAACAATATTTAGGCGCCATTTTTTTTAATTATATCAAGTGACGGGACGAACAAGCCGTGCGCCTGATGGTAAGCTAAACGCCTGTCCATTTTCTCAAAACTATGATCATGTTGGTTGACACGTTTACAATTTGTAATAACATACATGACAATGACATTGGTGAAACAATGCTTATAAATTAGGGATAATTCCGCACATTATGTTTTGAGACTTACAATGATTCGTACGCCTCTAGATCACTGAAAATGCGACCTCGAAGTTATAAAAATCTCATAATTATTCATTCTTCTCAAGTCGAGATAAAGGTACAATCACCTGAGCCTGGTCTCGCGAGTTGCATTCTCGTCGCAGTGCGCTCCGCAGCTTTGCGCTTTATACACGCGTACGCGCAACCTAGGTCAATTCTGAAATACGGCTTTAAGTTTTTTTTCCGATTGTTCAGTTTTTTGTGGCATTAAGTGTTTAGTGAAGGCTTAGAAGGTAGGTTATTTTATTTCTTTTATTAACATTTTTTTAATTGATAAACCTGTTAAATATCATAAAATAATTAATTCATCAAAAATTTAAGGTTTTCCGTAAAAGTGAAAATATGTTATAAATTAGTACAACAAATTAAACATAGAACTTATACAATAATTAATTAAATTTCACAATTGTATAATATAAAATACAACACACGAAAATCAATCTTAGTCAAGAACATGCCTTTTACAATTAGAACATTAAAACCACATAAAAAGCTGAGAAATTAAAACACCGGCACATTAGCACCAGTCGTGTGGTACAAAAGGTACAATAGGAAGATCAAAGGCCTTCCTTTCATATCATTCAATGCCTGCGTTGCAATCATGCGCTCTAATTTGTGGCGTGAAGTGGTGCATTTTTTGGTGATATAATTAAACGTAAAAACTTATAATAGGAACATTATCGCTAATGATTGCGGAGCTGAGAGCTTTTCTGCAGATTCAAATTCAAAATGTTAAAGTCATACTGCATTTGTTTTTGAAACTGTGATACGAGATGTTTAATTTAAAATCAAATTGCGACAGAAAAAACCAGCTGTACTGATATTAAAAGTTATATCAAAATTACCTGTTGTCCCCATACAATTTTAACTACGAAATAAATTAAAATATTTCGACACACATAATTATTAGCAATTGTACTAAAAATCTCATCAATCTCAATCAATCAATCTCATAATTACTATCAATAAAATATGTCACAAAATTAACAACTATCACCATAGTAAAATTTGTATCTTAGTATATCTATTGTCCTTGTAGTAAAATGTTTACTATAGGGACACAAGCTTACGGGGACGGATAGCACGTTTGTTAAAAAATTTACTACAAAAAAAATTGTAACAACTATCAGCGGTCACCATGACAAAAGTTGTTCATATTAATGAGTCGAATCACCTCTACTGCATTTTTTTCTTTTTCCATTCCCCTCAAAAAAATAATTTGAAAATATTACAAAAAATTTAAATCACTGACTGCATTCTTTTGGGAGTGACCCCTTTGTAAGATTGTTGCCACTATGAAGTTATACTTCCTATTTCATACTTACCGAATGGTGCTGTGCTTTCTTGCATTTTAAGTTAAAAATGCCGTCTTCCAGTGTGAAGTCACGCTTCTTACACATGTAAGCAATTATGTTTTTTAAACGACTTCAAAAAATTGGATGTTCTCCATTCATCAGTATTTTATTGTGTACCTGTGTTACGCGATTATTCTGACATTTGGGTAGACATTTTGATAATTCTTTGTTGTTGAAAAGGAGGTACCTCACTAGTGCTCCCATTCAAATTTGAAGGAAATATTCCACTTCTAAGGGTTATTAGGGGATAAAGCCGATCTATTGAATTTCTTCCATTTTCTGTATTAATAAAACTTGGCGTGGATTGTTGTCATTCCAATGAAAATCAAATATAGCGAAAAATAAGCTAATTTTGAGCTCGGTGTTTTTATAAAAAGTTGTTGTCTTTTAAACTATCACTTGATTGGATCTCAGTTGTCTCAATAAATAAATTTTATTTCTATTTCTTGAAAACCCAACGACTATGTTACAGAATAAAAACTTAAATAATGATGGAGAGCAACTTATAGGTCCTCACGAAAGGAAGGATATACATGTACCATTTCCTCGGGACTCAGTCGACGCCGATACAGGAACGACTGAAAATCAGCGTCTGTTTCGACCGAGATTAGGCATATTGCTGAGTCGTATCCTTTTCCTCGCTTGAGCCACTACGCACACTTACTAACTTAAATTAATAAGTCACTTGTTGTTTTCTTTTTTAGTTGTAAATTTTAGATATAAGTGTGTGTAGTGTTTCAAATTCAGTGAATAAATTTCTTTCTTTCTTTCTTTCTTTCTTTCTTTCTTTCTCACCAACAGACACACATTATGTTGAAATTAATGAGCTTTAAATTATAAATAACTAGTTAGAATACTAGGACAAATTCGCAACACTAATAAAATAAATATCTACTCACCAAAAACATATTTCTAATAAGACGCTACACCGATGCAACACTAGAGTTAAAAAGGTCAATATCAACCTGCTTGGACAATATTTTTTTACTGTTTTTCGCACCTAAGAGAGATGCATTCTGCCGAAAGTTCGAGTGACAGGAGTGAGTTAAACCTAAGGGTCTTTGTAGGGGCTCTAAAGGATATCTTGGACACGAGTTCCGGGGAGTCCACGGTACCAGAAGCAATTTGACGCAAAAATACAAGGTCTGTAATTTGATGTTGCACGTACAGAGGCAAAAGATGATGTTTCTGTTAGTTATTATTTCATTGTTTCTTTTCTCCTTTCACGCTCCTCATAGATTTCTAAGTCAATAATCTGTGTAAACTTTTTTTGAGACCATGAGCTCCCGTCACCCTGAGACATAAGTTGACAAGTCCCATGTGCCTATAATTTCACCAGCAACCTTACCGTATTAGAATTGATATGTTTAAATCATTACTCGTCCTTGTACTGAGCACAGGAAAATAGTTAACACAAGTTTCTACGTGAATTTTAAAGAATCCATTTAAAAACATATCAACAAAAACACTAAGTACATACAAAACAGCACGTTGCTAGCGTTGCCTATTGTTTCCAATGGTTACATCTCGCATTGAGCAACGCAAATTGTTATGTTGTCATTATTAATTACAACGGAAAGCAGCGTGGTGAACAGATAAGAAATATTTTATGGACCTTAATGTGTCGGTGCTTTACGCGACCACTGAACCGCGAAGAGGTGAAAGATTTATTTTAAGTGCGTTTATTTGGAGACCGGTGGTAGTCCAGTGGAAAAACGGTTGTCTCAGGTCGTCTATTCGAGTCCCTGTGACTTTGATGTACCTATAACTTTTTCTTGTAATAACGCACACACTTAACATAAGGAATCGTTGACAACACTTGGAATAATCTCAGTATAGAGTACTAATAAAACCGACCGCAAAATTTCGTGGAATTACATCTATTTGCCAAGGTTTATTGAAATCGGTTACCGAAAAGTAAGTCGGTTTATTTCGTCGGGAATATTTTCTTCAAATTTAAATTCACTGCTAAGGTACCCTCTTTCAAACAAAAAATCATCCAAGTCGGTTCACAAATTTGCTTTAATACAGCTTTGCAAATTTGCGTTAATACAGACAAATTGAGAACCTCCTCCTTTTTTGAAGTCGGTTAGCAAGTGAAAAATACCCAACCCGCAAATGTAGCCTAAACACTCTCTTTTTTCTAAATAGGTATAACAATGAAGGTCACGTATAGTTACGGAGGTCGTTGAGGTCAAATGCGCACTTACTTACTTTCCCACCATCTCACCTGGCAAAAAGTGACGATGAGGCCCACTATGGAGCATGCACATCGAAATAATGCCCATTCACTCTCGCCTTAAAATGATCCAAGTTACAATGTCCGGGGAATAAGTCCAATAGTAGCAGTACAGTTTCTTGTAAAAGAGTTTGTCCAGGGAAGTACTGCCAGCTTACCTATTTTATAATATGACCATTACTGCGTTTCGGCTTTGTATGGGGGCTGGTGAAACTACATGCACACGGAACTTGTCAACTTATGTTTCAGAATGATGAGCACAATAGCAGTGTCCCTCAAATATTTTGCGATTTAAAGCTCTTACTAACCACCAGACCAGACGCGCGACTTGTTTATCATAAGAAAAGTCTACAGGCAGGGAATTCCATTCCACAGGCGTTCGCCATATAAATGTAGAAGAGAAACACTTCGTGTGAATATTTGGATTATCCACAACATAGTGATGGAACCCGAGTCTACGTGAAGTCCACTGGAATACTCTCCATGATATATCATGTAGAATACCGATAAGCAGACAACTTTACTTCGTAAAGGAAACCCGCCCCCATATATTTATTTTTTAACAGTTTTAATATTCGTGCGAAAAATGTTATAATTGAATATTTTTTCCAACAGTGTACATGGTGACCTTTGACCTTAATTTTCACACACAGATCGAAATTTTTTAATGTTTGTTTCAAATTTCATGCATATCGCGCACTCTTGTTGTAATAAGTCCACATCTGCAAAATGACAACATTTCAGGAGAGAGGTTCAAAATATATACGATTGAATTAGTTGATAACCTTTTTATGCTGAAATAAGGGAATTATAAAGTTTCTTCTTCTTCTTCTTAGTGCGCCGCTTCTCTACGAAGGTTGGCGACCATCGTGGCTATTCTCATTTTTTAAACTGCCGCTCGAAAGAGGGAACGAGCGCTAAAGTTGAACCAGTCTCTCAGATTCTTCAACCACGAAGTTTTCCTTCTACTACGACTATGCTTTCCTTGGATTTTCCCCTGTTTTATTAGTTGAATCCGGTATCCGGTTGATCCGGTGTCTATTACAGTTCCCAGTATATCCTACATTTTTTCCCATTCGACGAAGAACCTCAACGCTGACCTTATGTACCCACGTATGCCAAGCGTACGTCTGTACAGCCACATCTTAAAGGACTCCAATTTTGAGCACAATGCTGGGGTCAAGGTCCAACACCCCATACTAAATATAAAATTTCACACATATGCATGATTTCTTTCATGTAGATGTTATTTTTATGAAAAGCACTTTTCACACACCGAGACTACGATCGATTGAGGAACGATCCAGTCATGCCATTCGTAGATTGTGCAATTTGAGTTGGTACCTAGAAAGCTTCACTGCCTCGGTGGACGAACGGTTAACTTGCTAGTCTGCCACGCAGAGGACCCGGTTTCCATTCCGGGCCGGAAGAAATATTTGTATGGAATATATTTATTTCTTTCGTGAGTCTGGGTGTAATTTGTGATTGTCTATATGTGTGTCCATGGTACCCGCGATACAGAGTTTCCCTAGTGCGCGGTTATGAGTGTGTGCCTTGTTATTTCTGTTATTATTGTTATTTTTCTATAGAAAAAACCAACCTCTAAGTTTCTGGAATTGCATTATTTGCTAAGTTTTATTGAAGTCGGTTAACGGAAAGCGGATGAATATATATAATAAAATTCATCCCCTAATTTGTCGCCTTTGACGTGAGATATTTTCTTCGAATTTAAATGGGACCACTATTGAGGTATCTCCTTTCTAACAAAAAAGAATTATCGAAATCGATTCACAAATTTCAGTTCAAAAAATCGGTTCAAAAAATATTGTTATACGATGTTATGCGATGTTATGAAAAATACAGTCATTTCGAAATAATTTTTTTTTTTAAGTCAATAAAAAAAGTATCCAATATCTACTAATAATCACTACTGTATTAAATTTCCCGCAGTGGAGTGTATGTATTTAGTTATTTCAAATATTTGTATGTTAATAAAATCCAGTGTGGTAATCTAAAAAGCAGCCAACAATGAATCATTTGCATTTTCAAATTCTCGTAGTTAATCATCCCAAATTGGTCAAAAGCAGGTTCGTTGCATGATGATATCCACGAATTATCATTGTCATGGGAAATTCTGCTATTTTTGTTCACTAGATTAATGTCGGACCAGTTGCCTAACCGCACCACTGCGGTGTGAAGATTTTGAATTGGGCAAATAGGAAACTGCTGGTTTGTTATTGCAACAAAAACAAGCCTAGAGTTTAGTGCGGGGTCCGCTGGTAATTGTGCCTTAGTCATAACACTTTTTATTACTAAGGAATAAACATAAACATCCTGTCATATGTTGGGCAGAAGTTAATTACAATCTGAACTGTCTTATCTTACTCAGTAAGTATTTCACATTCGCAACAATGTGTAAACTAATTTATGAGTAAAATCATTTATAATATTTTGTAGGTTTCTTTTTGTTCAAGTTCTTTACTATTACCGTAAACGTAAACGAGAAAAAAATACTATAGATTATAGACGCGGGAAAAAGATTGGACATTTGATATGACATGTCACAACTTCTTTAAAACCATTTTGGAGGGAAAGATCGAGGGGAAGAGGTCAATCTAGGCGCAGTTACATAGACCAAATAAAGCAAAATGCCGATGTCGTGTCGTATAAGGAGGTCAAGCAGCTGGCTTATAAGAGAGATGATTAGAAGACGCTCCACCGACAAAAATATAACCCTTAAGTTCGATGATGAGGTTTAAGGCCCTTTGGAGCTGTGAATATCATCGTTAATAAATAAATAAAACAAAGTAAATTAAATAAATAAAAAGTGTTTGTTGTTGATACATCACCATCTCTAAGTTCTCGGCCATTGTTAGCCACGCTGGCACAATGTGGGTTGGATACTTCACCCATATTCCAAGAGTTATCGAATGTCGACCTTATTTGACTTGCAGGTTTTCCTTCTAGTACAAATGTACGAAACTTGAAAATATTACTCATAGTTGCAAGCCGCCACGGGGATTCGAACCATCGACCATTAAATTCAGAAGCAACCGTTCTTCTAGTAATAATTTTAGAAATATATTTGTATTGATAGAAATGACTTTGCTTACTTTTCATAATTATATCCCTAGACGTATATATTCAATGTGGACCATCTCCATGTAAAGTTTGCTGAAATTTGCTGGCTTGGCCACAATTTAATGGACGATGGTACGCATTTTTATTTCAATAAATACGATCGGGACACTTAATTTCGCTTCGTAGATGTGTTCATCGAGACGTACATCATACAACAACTATTACGTTGTCCAATGTTGTTGTTAAGTCAAACGCCTTCCAAGCACCCATTGTGACGAAAACCGCCAATACCGTTTGTCGTCATTACGTGGCCTACTGAGTTTCAGGCACTGTTGCGTACCGGAATAAGGAAAACATTTTAATATTTACAATGAAACAAAATTGTAAACCAAAGAACACGGTGGTTGTCCAAAAAGAAGGACAATCAAGAGGCCGACGTTTCGACGGTTAACGGTGTACGAAAACATCGTGACAAAACGATCATTAATTGGAAAATAGGAATAGGAAGAATGGTAAAGTAAGGGCTGTAACAAAAACACACCCTACATAAATTACATACAGGTTAACAGGTTAGACATGTTTACAAAGGATCTTACCCCAAAAGGGCCTGCATTTTCTACAAATATTATGCTGCTTTACAAAGAGTCTAACTCTTACGATCGTCACGATTCAAAATTTCAAAGTAAGTGGCCAGGAACCTGAAAAAAGAGAGATAAACAGCTGGGATGACAATGAAAGAGGACGCGTCGCCACAATTTCAATAGGAACTTAAACGGAAAAAGACAAGGTCTTTCCAATAACTTTAAGAAAGTAAAATGTGTTATTTCGTAAGTAAGTAACATTTATACCTTACAAGGTACATCAAATCTAACAGGTAATAAATATCAAATGTTATGTAAATCTATCACCCTTACGAAATTTTATAGGTTAAAAAGCGTTAAGCTTAAATTGACCGATTGTGGAATTTGAGAAATCGCAATGTTTCTATAAATATAATGTCTCTCTAAATAGCCGTAGAGCTCCTTGTGAAAGAGTTCGTCCAAGGAAATACTGCCACATTACCTATTTTTGCCGCAAAGCAGTGGTGTGAGCTTTACTTCTTTCCGGTTTGGAAGGACTTGACAACTTATATCTCAGGGTGACGGGCGCAGTGGCTGTGCCCCTAAGATCTTTGCGATTTAAAGCTCTGAGTGGCACTACAACTGTTAAGGATAGGCGTGTCGCTTACCACCAGGCGCACAACTTGTCCCGTCTACAGTTCGACAGTGCTTTGTTTGGTTTGGTTGGTCGGTTGGAGCTGTGAAGTCCAGGCGAGGTTCAACTTCATCCGTGGAAGAGAACCTCCTGGATATGAATTGCCAAGCTCAATCTGGAAGTCTTGAAATAAGCTTCAGACTCTGGGTGGCCAGAGCTTCAAGGACACAGAACATTTCTTTAAAATAATTTAAACTAATTTTGTCTGTATAATCGACTGAGAGACTATAGTGCCAAATTCTTTAGATTATGAGTTAAGGCTTCAAGTCCCTCTACCCCTGGTATTCCTCTTACCAGCTGACTCTATACGTAACTTATATATAACTGTCGAACTCTCAATGCGCTACTCCTAAACCCAATAAATCAACACTCTTCGTATTCCGTGGTTTTACATAGAAAATGGAAGTTGCTTCATATGTTTTGCACTATAATATGCGTTTAATATGTATAGGTACTACGTATTGCACAAACTCTTCTCTAACTCGTAACGCACATCATAAATTGTGGTGCAAACGCGCTTAAAACTTATCGTTCAATTTCACAAGAAAGTTGACGGCAGTTATTTCGCTCAAAGTCCGATAAACCCAGCTATTTTAAACTATGTGGTTTTGATAGAGGTTAGAAATAGGGTACCGTACTCTAATACCATGGACCCATAACTCAAGACGACTGATACTTGACCGACGAATGATAATTTACATACTACAGGTCGTAACTTTGAAAAAAATCAACATTCCGTCTTATGTCTAGATGGCGCTGATCATAAATTATAATATGAAAATGGCTCTTTAATATGAAATATAAGAAGTCAGTTTTTTCCTTGTAATATTATCAAATATTAATCACTCTGTACACAATATAATATTATCAAATATGCATATCTATAGATGGCATTGTGTGTTACAAAATAATTTAAAAATTAATTCTTGCTAATATGGGTAGGTCTAAACAAAATAAGAGAATAGCCGACAGTATCCATAAAAATCTGCAATAAGCGCCATCTAGTTGATTTGTTTATATCACTAGAAATTAGAGTAGGTGGCTTTGACAAATTTTGTCAATGTACAACAAATTAGTTACAAAAATAGCTGTTTGGTATTTGTCGCGACATCTAGTGTACCAAGAGGTACTAAATTCCTGAATTCGCTGTTTTGCTTCGCGACTAGCAGTCCTCGTAGTGCATGCTAATACAAAACAATAAATTATAATATAATAGAATAGAACATTATACATCATTGGCAATGCATATTGGGCTCTTCATACGTTTTTCAAGGAACCTTGTTCAACATGCAGATTACGCCACGATATTTTCCTTCGTCGTTAACGAAAGGTATTGCTCCAAAACATTCACGAAACGCACGTTAGACATTGAAGTCTAATGAAAAAGCAGCTGCAGCAAGCGGCTTAACTAATAAAATAAAATAAATTAAAAAAATAACAAAACGAACGGCGATACTGTAATAAAGTACAATAAGCTACTGTAAAAAAAAATAAGAACCAGCGTTTGCCAACCTTATCTAGCTACGTACCCCTCGGTGAAAAGTGCTTAAATGTCTTAAATATTCGTAACATCACATTGTATAATGTGCCAACCACACCAACTGATTTCATATTAGGGAATTACTTGTACTATGAGGACCTCTGTTCCGTTGCCCTCAACGGAACAAGAGAGAAGTTCATTTTTTTATAATATCAGTCGTGGTAAGCTTAATCACGCCAGTCCATAACAGTTGCACTGCCACTGCGCCCGTCACCCTGAGACATAAGTTGCCAAGTCCCATGTGCCTGTAATTTCACCAGCACCCTAACCCTTCAAAACCGGAACACAGTAATGCTGACACAGCTTGGCGGTAGAAATAGATAGGGTGGTAGTACTTCTCTGGACAAACCCTTGTGAAGGAGCTACTTCTAAGCAACTGCTACTAAGTTAGATTCGATTAAATTATATTAGCTAAAATTCTCAGGTATTGTCGAAAATTAACGAAGCATAAAATAATTACGTGGCTGCGTACAATTTAACAAATTGCCCATTGCGTTGTGTTACAAACTATTACAAATGACTTTTGTTTGGTTGAACAGCCGTGAAAAAATATAAATTTCCTATTGCTTACGGCAGTGTTGCCTAATCTAGGGTCACCGACAACTGGGGGGTCCGCGAGCATCTTCGTAGGGCTTCACAGATTAACCTTTACACTGTAGAAGTAAAAGCCAATCGTGCTACATTGTACTATTGTTTTGATTTGTTACAATCATAATAAAGAGATACATTAAAATGCTACTACAAGTTAAAGCTGATAAGGTATAAAAATAAATGCGTGTCGCTTACCACCAGGCATATGATTTGTTGTCACTTAAAAAAACTCGAATTTTAATTGAAAATTTTATTGAATCACCACTAATCAATTTATCATTCGTGGTAAAAGTTACCACGAATGATAACATTACCATAAAATATATTTTTAATACGCTTAGTATTTACAAAGAGAAATTGTTGGAGTACTAAAATCACAACGTTTAATGTGAGAGAAATTAGTCGGTACATTTTATGCATAAAAATAAATAAATGGAGAGTTATAAAATTTCCCATAATACATTGTTGTTTGGTGTAGCTCGTATTATTTTTATAACCTATCTAATCACCTGTTACTTTATTATACGACGGGTACGTTAAGCCAAATTTCAACAATCTTTGCTAACACGATTTTATCAATTTCTCAGCTACAGACTCTATTATCGTCAACTCGATGATTCTGGAACATTACATTCACTCATGACTAATTACAACAATAACATGCATTTAACTGGCACTCAATTGGATAATTAAAGTTTAGTTTTGTTTATTAAATTACAAATTTTCTAGAATATAATTATAATTTAGTCACAATTAACAGGATATATACTATAATTTATCTATAGCAAGATAAACATCATGTAGCCAGCCAAGAGCACCTCAAGCTTGACATTTTGGATTTTACACCTTATTATCACGTGTGGCATAGAGTTGAAAAATTCTTTCAATTCATTTAAAATGAGAAGTTTGACGTTCCCTTTGCCCTGTTTATGTTCATCAAAAACAACACAAGTTTTGAAACAAGATAAAAAAAGATATAATAAGGCTCTGCAGAATTAACTGTCGACACATCCACACACACAGTGAGATAATGTCACTATATGGCCGGTATTCTCGTCTTTATTAACCGACTTCAAAAAAAGGAGGAGGTTCTCAATTCGTCCGTATGTTTTTTTTATTTGTGAACCGATATTGATGATTCTTTTTTTGTTGGAAAAAGGATACCTCAGAAGTGATCCCATTTAAATTTGAAGAAAATATTGCACCTCTAAGGGTGGTAAACTAGGGGATGCATGACTTTTGAGGTCGGTTTTTTTAACCGGAGGTTGGGTTATTGCATAATAAACACAGCCCAGATGTAGAATTTTCTGCCTGCTAATGTGTTTCCGAGCACATACAACCCCGAGTATTTTGAAGGTATCACTAAGTAGGCATCTTCTAGGCAGGCTCGTTCCATCGTAAACCTTTACTCGAGGACTTGGTAGTGCTGAAGTCCATTTACCTAAAACAAACAAGATAAAAAAAATAATTAAACAGAACTTAATATGGAATATACCTAACAATATGCAATATTTTGGGTTCATTTCTAATATACTCATTATTATATTGGTACACAGAAAGGGAAAAGCTTCAAGGGGCTTAGGACTTAGACTTAGGCTTAGTTTTATTCGTCTTTTAACATCAACACAAGAACTCTCCTCATATTCCCCGCCAAAAATGTTTAACAACAAAAACTTTTCTTCACCTGCAGCGGCATCTAGCGGTATAATTGATAACCACAAAACCAAAATGCCAATGAAATGACTCTCAAAACAAATACTTGTAATTGCAACATACGATTACAATATTTATCAACTCGCGACCTCTAGCGGCATAAGTAACAACCAGGAAGTTTAAACTTATATTAAAATTGCGATCTTGACTACAGGACTGATTATTACATAAATTGAAAGCTATTATTAATTTAATATTTATGTTTATTTAAGTAGGATGTGGTCAGATTTTGAGAAGAACTTGTATTAATTTTATATTTTCGTTTTTAAAGGAAAATTGCCAAAGTAATAGGATCCGCTTCAGCGGGCTTACGCATTATACAATTTTCCACAACAACCTGTTCTATGTCGCAACTCCAACTTCACTTTTTTTTTTGTTGGCTTATGTTCCGGCCATTATGTCAAATTACTTTTTAGCTTCAGTCGAGCGTATTAATCTCTACGATTTATTATCATTATTTAGAAAAACGAACTTTTACTTAAATATTTATTGATGTAGTAAAGCTTGCTAGTTATATTTAAGTCGATTTTTTTACTATTGTAAGCTTCTATTATCT